>NC_045740.1:32767225-32780575 GCF_008692095.1 Etheostoma spectabile | reverse complement strand
GGCCAGATTTGGCCCGCGGACCTTGAGTTTGACACATGTGGTGTATCCTACTGCTAAACCAAAATCAGTGTGTTCTGTTGATCTTCTGTTCTATATGTGTTATTGTTGTCTAACTGTGTGTAATATTCTTCTTTTTTTTTAGACAGAGCTGCTTGGGAACGCAAAATTAATTTGAGTGTAAACTAACAATAAAGTTGCTTCAGATTGTTAGTGTATTGCAGCAAAAATGCTGACCATAAATACAATTAGAAAAGGGGTTTTAAAGATGATAACCTCCATTCATCGGAAACAGAAGGAAACACAGCACTGGCTTCTCTAAGTCAGAAGGTAGAAGTCTCTGACATGCATCACATGAAAATACTTAACAGTCCTTTCTGCACATTCTGCCCTCTAAAAGCTCAAGGTACATATCTTCATATGATCTGGGATCACTCTCCTGTTGGTCAGTTCTGGAACAATATTGCATCCAGAATATCTGCCTTGATGAATGACACTGTCAGTGTTTTGATTCTGAATCATCTCTAAAACGGGCTGTTTCACATACTGAAAGAAAGTGGTTCAGGGATTGGCTCCACACGGCCCTCAGCAACCAATACCAAAACCACAAGGCATCATGCACGCACAACTGGACCGGCTATCAAAAACAAGAAGAGAGAAGCTCAAATTACAACACACACACAGGGGGGGGGGGGGGGGGGTGACTTCAGTCTCTGCTCAGGATTTACTCAGCTATACAGTATCATTACGTAGCCAATACTTGTTCTGAATGTTGAGTACAACCTCTTTAAGAGTAACTTAAAGACATCTAGCTAGGACATCTACACTGGCTGACTGATAAAGATAGCTAGCTGTATAATGAAGGACTCTGGACAATGCCTGTTCTCTCTCTCTCTCTCTCTCTCTCCCCCCCCCACCAAAAAAGACTGAAAGAACTACTGTTTTATGCTGCTACGTTACCACCTTCGCTCTTGTTCTACTTATTCAATTTTTTTACACACTGCTGAAGACCTGCTATACCGATTTTCATGTCTATCTATCTATCCATCCATCCATCCATCGTTTATTAGCTAGGATATCAAGTGAATGTCCAGCAGTTTCCAGTTTTGCTAACCATATCTAATATGGTGGTTTCATTCTCCTTCACAGAGAGATTATTACTCACCCATGACGAGGTCATATGTCTGGTCGTCAGTAACCCAGATGTACAGAGAAACACACCAATGAGTGTTGAAGTAAGACACCCTTATACTGCATACCACTTTAAGAAGACAAGGGCCTCACAGTACATGATTTATACAATCAATTAAAATGGGATTTTAGGGTGATTGTAGGGCTGCATCTGAATATTCGTTCAATGGGTAACGACTTGATTAAATAATTTTGGCATTTGAATATTTGTCTTTTTTTTGTTGTTGAAAAAACGTGCATACAGGCTGAAATTCCCTGTGGTGATTTGTCGGGATTAGGCTGCTGGCTAAAGCGGCTCTACGTCCTCCATCTCAGCCAAGAACGGAGAAACGTAGAGTTACACGCAAGCTGTTTTGCTGCGTTGCTCTCACCTGGATTGGGGGACAGTTTTGTCGACAAAGAGGAAGATGGCTTTCTCTGAAGGCAGCTGGATGCGTTTCCTGATGATCCACATGAACTGGGCCACTGTGATGTCAGAGGGCACAAGGTACTTCCTCTTATCAATGTCCACTATCTGCGAGCCGGAAACCTTCTCCACTATCACCTGGAGCACATAGGTTAACAGAAAAATAGGCCTTTTAACACTGACACTGACTTTGGTTTGGCATGGGTTGCATCGTGCTCTAATATTCAGATTCATGGTTCTGCTGTAACTGGCCATATATGGCCATTTTATGTTAAACTAATATCAGTTTGAACCCATAGTATTCACAGGCTTACAACTGCATCAGGATAGGAGTGAGTCATTATTAAACCTATTGGTTGGTTTCATTTGACATGTAACAGCCAAATCCCTTTTAAACCACTCATTCAATAGACCCCATTTCATTTTATTTAAGATCATAAAAACACATTTTATTCAAAGATGACAGAATCTAAATAAAATTGCAGTATCAAAAGACATCTTGGTTTGTCTTTCCACTGTTCCAACGATTACCACTCTAGTCTGGTTGAAATAAACTCTTAATTCACCCATTTACATGTTTAGATTAGATTAGATTCAACTTTATTGTCATTGTGCAGTGTACAAGTACAAAGACACCAAAATGCAGTTTGTGTCTAAACAGAAGTGCAAAAAAAATAAAATGCAATATGATATACCTAAGTATAGATGGTGCATTTACAGGACAAGAAATATATTGCCGTGTTATAAGAGTAGAATAAATATGGCTATGTAATATGAACAATTTATGAACAACATGTACAGATATGTGCAATGTAGTAGCAGTGTCATTATAATAGTAGTAAGAATAATGTTAATGTAATAAAGGTATATGTAGTGTATTAACAGAATATATAATAAGAAAAACTATAGATATGAGAGATATACTAGATATACTAGAGATATGCTGGCTCTATACACGCTAAAAGTAGTGATTATTTACATGGAGTCTGGTGGAGATATGCTGGCTCTATACACGCTAAAAGTAGTAATTATTTACATGGAGTCTGGTGGAGATATGCTGCTCTATACATCCTAAAAGTAGTGATTATTTACATGGAGTCTGGTGGAGATATGCTGCTCTATACACGTTAAAAGTAGTGATTATTTACATGGAGTCTGGTGGAGATATGCTGCTCTATACACGTTAAAAGTAGTGATTATTTACATGGAGTCTGGTGGGGTTGGTGATGGGGTTTTCAGGGCTGTTTCATGTTAAACAAAAAGGATCTTCCGGTATTTTTTCTTTAATTTTCAGACACTTATATAATAATAATAACAACCTGAGCCTGTCAGTGGCAACAACAGCCCTTTTAGGGGAAGGAAATTGACGGTGCGCCCTATAGGGTTACATTCTCTGTGGGTTGCTAATATAATATCATTGACCTGTGCAGCTTTAAAGTGTTGAAAGCAGCTCTTAATGATTTGGTAAAAATAAATGTAAATGTTTTAGCAGTTCTGCCTTGCTCTTGTTTGCAATCCCCTTCAGTGCTGACCCCTGTGTCTTATAAAGGATCTTACACTATATCTATACAATATAAGGAACTCTAACTGTTTGCCCTGTTCCTCCCAGACCTCCCATTACACAGATGCAGAATGTAAGAATTAAAAAAGATATTGAGTATGACAGGCATTATCATGCACACAAAAGTCTCTGGGTTTGTGTTTCCTAAGACCAGGCAGTTATAACCTTATGTCAGAGATCTCCAACAGGGGGTCCGGGGCCCCTAGGGGGTCATTAGAGTTACTGCAGAGGGGGTCTCCAAATTATTAATTTCTTAAAAAAAAAAAATTCAGTACAAAAAAATGCTTTGCACGTACAGTATATAATGTGAGACAGGTACGTCAGAGGGGGATAAGTAGGTCAGAAGTTGCAAAAAAATCACGCATCCTGTCTAACTTGCAAAATATAAATTCAATAGTTGGCAACGTTTTGGTAGTAGACCTTCATCTGCATACGGCTGAAGGCTGTTCCTTGGCAGCTGTTGAAGCCCCCTGCCTTGTGTTATTATCCACTACCTCCACCAATCAGAGAGGCTATATTCCCTTCCCACCAGCAGGGCAGAGGTTATGGGCTTGCTGGCGGTGTGTGATCCAGTTAGCCGGTCTAAAATGAATTCAAATCTACGTATAGTATAACATCAGTCACATATCAACAGTAGCAAGGGATTATGAGTTTTCAAATGCTGTTTCTTTGATATTTATACTAATGCTGATATTTGATGTGTTTTTTTGTAAATAGCGTCTTCAGAACTGTATTTTTAGAAGCATTAAAACACCTGTGTAACAGCATTTACACCAGGGTTAGAGCCATAATCAAAACCTTTTTTGATACAATTAGTATTTTATTATGTATGTGAAATGAGTAGCTATGGGGCTTCCATTTGGTTTGATAGTGGTGATGACAGTCAAATTTCAAATAAGTTAAGTCAGGGCATTTGATTGTGAGAAAGTCCTCTGTTTTTCTGCCATCCTGGAATGCTGGGTGGACTAGCCAGACCTTCCTCTGCAGCGCTGTGGAGGAAGGTCTGGCAAAGTGAGACTATAACGTGAATATGAAAGCAGACATGGAGAACTTTGTCACTCAGACTTAATTATGGAAAGTCATAGAAATCTGGGATTTTCCATTGGGGTCACAGGTGGAACCCTGGTTCTCTGAGCTGTCTATGAAGGCTGTTTTTACCACTCAGTCCTTCTCTTCTTTTCCACTCATACCTGTCATTCACTCAACCAGACACTCACTCTTATCTCTTGACTCTCACTCACTCGATCTGTAACCTTAATCACCATCCCACTGCACAAACCCCACCTTCCCCCATACTCACCGGTACTCTGTCAGGATATTTGTTTCGTATTTTGGCTGACTCCACACATCGGTGCTCTGAGGGAGAGACAGGAAACAAACAGGAAGTCAGGATTAAAGGGATGAGTGAGGCCTCTTGGGAGTCTCTTCTCCTGCCTCACTGCCAAACACAGCCAAGCCTTGTCAGAGCCAATGCTCCATATGAAAACTCAAGCACAGCATATAAACTAGACCAGACAGAGGAGTGGATGCTGTGTACAGGATGCCACTATCCACCAAGTCAAAGTGGGATTATCTTCATACAGTCTTTATTAAGTGATACTAAACATTAGAGTACTTATTATATAAATAGTGGTAGTACTTCTACTTCCAGTAGGCCTACATGTATGCTTTGTTATCAGGACCAGATGCAGCAGGCAGTCACAGAACAGAGGCCAGAGAGGGGAGGGTGAGGTGATGGGTGATAAGATGTGGCGGATACATTTAGGTTCAACACTTTGCACGCTTTCATTAGCCCAGATAAGAGGCCTACTTATAGAAACATCTCTGCAAGACCAGCAGTAGTGTTTCTTTAAAAAGGAGAGTCAGGTTGTCTGAAGCCATTATGAACACAGTTAAGCTAAAAGGAGCATGGAGAGAACTTTACACCAGCTCAGTTCATGACTGTTTCCCCTGAAACCTTCATATGTTGTTAGTGGAACAAGTTACAAGCTCTGGGACTAATACAAAGATAACACTCTGAAATTCATCTGTATAGTACAAGGGCACTAAAAATTTACTAATAATAATCCAAACTCGTGCTCTTTTTGATTTGTTTTACTTGAAAAATGTTTCTGTCTTTTGTCAGCAAAATACACCCAAAGCAGTGGGATCCATGCAAAAAGTTCCTATTCAAATGAATGTTGAGAGACACCTTCTGGGTGGAGTCTTTTTGCCTAATAACTACTACACTTGACTAAGCCTGTTCCTACCAAGGGTTTTCTAAGACAGATGTTCAAATAGAATTTGGCGATGAAATGACTCCGTGCAAAAGAAAGACCCGTTAGGATAAAACAGCTGTCTGACATGGCAGTAATACTGAAGGTGACAACTGTCATTTGACTTGCAGGAAAAATATGTTAGCATTTGTTGCTAGTCATGCAACGTTAGCAGTTATGTATCAGTCGTCTGCTGGCTGCGCAGACACACATGCATGTCTGCACAGACTGCACCTATGTGGAATGATATGGCAAAATCGCACAGAGCGAAACAGAAAGGAGGGCGCAGGACATGACACGAGCATCTCTTGTTTCATAACAATCCAACCCCTTTACCCAGGGAATGGTCCTCTTTAAACATCCATTTCATCTTTGCTGGATCCCCGCACTGAGGCGTGATGGTAGAGTCGAAGGGCGGGCTTCTAAATCCGCGGATAATGTCGGCGTAATGTCCAAAAATCCAGACAAAAGCGACCAAAACAAAACGTCAACAACTGTCTCTTCTGCCCGAAGACTCCAACTGTCCGTCTAGCTGGGAGGTGACGTCACCGTCCTACAGAGGGGTGGAGAAAATGATGCTACCTTCAGGTTCTCTCGGAAAGAATCACAACACCCATTGAGCACTCAATTAGACTTGTACTAAATACGCAGGGTATTGCAGGCAGTGGTGGCATAAGTACTTTAAATGGTGGTAGAAGTACTTTAAAATTTAGAATTTATTTATGGATTATGTTTTGTATTGCATAGTAACTAAGAACTGAAGATGTCAGATACATGTGGTGTAAAAATTTTGCCTATGAGATGTAGTGTAGTTGAAGTATAAAGTACAGTAGCAGAAAAAAGGGGCCACTGGAGCTGCATATATGTAAGTACCTTACCAGATGTTTGTGGTACTGCTACACCCCTGCTCCCACTCAGCAAAAAGATATACAGATGTGTTGTTGGCAAAATTAATCGTTGCAAAACCACACTTACATTGAAAAAAAAATCCAATGATTACACTATTAATCCAGGTAATTTAAATGAGCTGCAAAGTTTATTTGTATCTGGTTTCACTTGTTATTGAGTCGCTCTCAATACATAACACCGCAAAAGTAGCTATTTAGCTATATTTAAATGATGTGTGACAGGGCTAGCAGTGGGGATAATCCATAGAAACCCCTTTTCTTCTGGGATAATGTGTGAACGTTAAACACTTCCTGTTGTCCATTTGTACCGATATTGCATGAACGCAGCATGCACGCTACCGTTGGCCGCCATGGTAACCGTGAGACGCTAAGCTAATACCATAGCTAAATATGGTACTGGGGGCTAATGTAAATAGCATGTTGATACGCTACGTTTTGTCAAAATACGCTGTCAATGACTTAGCAAAGGTTTATCTGTGTTCGTCTTGCAGTGTGTTGTTGTGAGCGTTTAGTCATTGGGCGCATTCACTCATGTTACCTTCCCATCTAGCTATGCTAGCTTGAGCATTAGCTAACGTTAGCTGGACTTGACAACACATAGCTAACCCCTGGCTACAAACGATATTGATATCGTTACCCATGGCTTTCTATGAAGTCTATTCCCACCCGGCTTTGATTCGGTACAAAACGAGTGTTTGCACGAAAGCTACTCTGTTTCTGGTCGTGGTTTTGTGCCTCACCTACATCCCGCCTCTGCTCGTTGCCTACAGGAGCCAAGGTAAAGTAACTTACTGTAACGTTATGTCAAACACAAGCTGAACTAGCTAGCTCCTATGACCGTGGTTCCTACAGAACATACATACATACATAAATACATAACATACATACATACATACCTACATATTTAAATACATACATACAGAACATACATACATACAGAACATACATACATACATACATACAGAACATACATACATACATACAGAACATACATACATACATACAGAACATACATACATACATACAGAACATACATACATACATACATACATACATACATACATACATACAAATATCTATGCAAAATAATTAAAACCGGTACAAATGCGTGTTCCAGTGTTTCCAGAGTTGGGAGGTACTGTATATCTTCTATCACTAAGTCCAGGTTTGGTTAAGGCAGTTAAAATTGTATTCTTTGACTCTGTTAATCAGCACATGACTCGGTACATAAAATTCCTCAACGCAGAATGAGAGGTGGGGACATTACTCATCTCAAACAAATGGCTAGCACATCAACAGGATTCTAAGGGCAGCATTGTATGCCACCTTTATCTTATTTGCCTTTGCTTTACTGTAGCGGCACCATAGGAGAGCTGTATAAACTGGAGTACAGTATGCTCTGAAAAGAGATGTTTTAACTTCTTTAGTACATATATAAAATTTGTGTGCCAGCATATTTGCTTGTCCATTTAATTTACAGCATTGACACGGTATGACATAATTGTCACAAAGATCATCCTTGATGAGGTGGCCCAGGTATTTTGCTTAGTGACTATGTTTAGCTCTTGCCCTGTCAAGTAAAAAGAGGGAAAGCATAGCTTCCTGTCCTCCTTAGTTCTGGCAATTGTTACAACCCTCTTTTTAGCATTGAATTTAATGTCATACTGTAATCCGTAGTTTGAGCAGGTAGGTTCAGGTGAAATGTGATTTAAGTACACCGAAAAGCCAACGCTTTTGCTAAAGAAGTACAAATGCTTATGTTATTTTAGGTTTCTGGATAAAAAGAAGCTCTTACGAGGAACAGCCGGTTGTGAGGTTTCAGTACCAGACTCTGCTGGTGGCAGCAACCAGTACTCAGGGAGACTACGTCGCTTGGAGCACCTTTCCCCATCTAAACAACATGCTTGGTGCCAACCTCCGGATGCCTGCTGTCTCTGTAAGAAAATACTCACCTCAGTTTCCTCAAATGTGCACGTGTCCCGCTTGTCATTTTGATTAATAGTACAGTGGATTTGAGAAACTAGTTATCAGGCTAGCAACTTACTATGATTGCAGTATGTAGTATGTACTATGTTTTGTTCTTCTTTTCTGTGTGCGTCAACACACTGTACAGGTGCGAGAAGAGGACCAGAACCAGGATGGGAAGTTGGACCTCCTGATTTTTCAACTGGAGCTACCTCTAAAACCTGAGGAACAGGTGTACAGTGTACAACTGCTGCTCACCTTCAGCTACAAGCTCTTTGTATGTATTCCACTGCAGTACCTAGTCTCACAGTATATACTGTACATACTGTATATGAAATGTATGAACGGTTTGCTTGTCTGTGGCACCGTTTCAAAGCTGTTCTCAGTGACAGTAATGACAGACGTTCTTCACTCGGACAAAATTCTGATCATGTTGCAGCTAATATTATAATTTACAACAATTTAAAATTTCATTACAATTGCATTTATACATTTTTAATGTAGCCTAACATATTTTGTAACCAAAAACTGATTTAAGGATTAAATAATTTTGTCAGTGCGGGAAAGTCTTCGAAACAGCATTTGTACAACAGTGTGCGTGGGTTAAAATAACAAGTGGGAAAAATGAATTAATAAAGTTAAAGGATGGCTTTAGGACACAAAAGTTATTACATTCAGTGAGCCACAGATTCTTTCCTGTGTGTATGCCACCATGGCAGCACAGCCTGCCAACTGCAGTACGACACCAGGCCCATCCAGGCCAGCCTTCGTCAATGTTCCAGCTAAAGTAAAGCATCTTATTTTGTTGTGTTTTCCCAGCGGATGTCCACAGTGGTGATGCAGAGCCTGGCTTATGTGCAGCACTCTTCTTCTGTCCCCGGAGCTAAGCTGTTCATCAGCGGAGACCTGAAGCTGATGCAGAGGACACCCCTGCCTCACCGGGGACTGTACAACATTTACAATGTGAGTGGACACAGACTCACTAGCCATGTTTTCATCCACCTGTTTTTTTGAATATTTGGTAATGTTGAATGAAAAATGCCTTTTGGAAACAGTAAAATTCAATTTACTTCATGAACATCCACACAGTTTTTTTTCCGGATTTTCTCTTAATTGTTAAACCGCTTATGCGATGATACCACTGATGCTTATTTGAAGAATAAATAGTGAATAGAGCTCAACAGTCCTGCCCCTCCTCCGAGAGAGCTTAGGTTCCGGAAGTAAGTTTTCCATTCATTTCTCCCATTGACGTCTGGAAAAATCCGTTTATAAAGAGTTTTAGACCATGCCGTAGGCCAACCAGCTACCATGGGACTCATAAACATACAACATAATTTACAGTGAAAAAATGGACAGAAAAAATCCCCAAAATTAAAGTTACATTTCCAAGCGAAGGAACTACTCATCCCATAAACCACCAGGCCCCACTGAATAAGATAGTTAAAGACACAACCATGAAAAGAGCCTCTTGAGCAACTGCCAATCCGACAACAGCCTCGACAACGCACTTTTTCCTCCAAACATAGTGGTTTTTATATAGTGAATGTACAGTTAATAGCAGTTCTTTCAGTAGTAATCACGTAGTGATTGATATAACTCATACAGTATCCTCGGACACACTGCATTCAATAATGTGACCCGATTTAAAGTAGTTTTTACCCCGTTGGACACTCTTGTTATCGTCCTTGAAAAAAGCCATCCTGGCAGCCAGTCTACCCTGTAGAAACCTTTTCTTTTACTGTCTATGGGCGCCTGGATAGCTCAGTTGGTAGAGCGGGCGCCCATACATAGAGGTTTACTCTTCAACGCAGCCTAACGCAGGCCTAAATGCCCCCAAAATAATCTTTTTATTAAAGATCGTAGAGTAGACAGTAGACGTCACCATCGTGATGTTCTGATAGCGTCATTGACAATATGTCGCTATCAGCTGGTACATATGCACTATTACACTATTCCAATGTGAATCATTTGTATGTAGATGGCGCCAACCCTTTTGGCAAACTTGCTATCTTTGTTCGCAAACGTCAGCTTGAATGTTGTGCGATTCAGTGTGCAGATGAAGGGAATCACCTTAAACAGCGTGTGACGTCTTTACACACAGGTTGCTTTAAAGCCGTTGGATGGAAACACACTTTATTCCCATACATGTTTTTAGGCAAACTCAGATAATTTGAATGACAAGTGGATGGAAACATAGCTATAGTCTTTCTCTCTTTCCACCTGTTCTCTTTCTCTTGTTTTCTCCTTTTCCTTTTACATCAAGACCAATTAAAGCAGAGCAGCCTTTGCCACCCATTAATGGACACACAGTGAGACTCTACAGGCCACATTATCCAAGGCTTGAGCAGAGCTTGGCAGAGCATTCTGCAGGACGCTGAAGCTGAAAACAACCAATGAAAGAAAATTAGTGAAAGGGACAATTTATGAATGGGAGAAGGTGCAATAATGAGCCAGGACCTCAGGCAGTGGTTGGTTGGATGAGATGAAATGGGAGGTACATGTAATAGAGGAAAAGAGAGATTCAACTTCACTGAACAATGCAGATAAAGTTTTAGTACCAGTGTTATCATTTAACTTTTGTAAACTTCCAATATGACATTTTAGGAGGAACAGTGGATGTATGTGTGGTTACACTGCAAACAGGAACTGCCAATGTATCATGCTTTTTACGGTGCCAATTTACAGAAATGTAAACACATATTACACAATATTGAGGAAACTAATGTACATTAATAAAAAGGACCTGACTGATGGGAACAACAATCTCTGACATTGGTCCAGTATTAAGCAACAAACATATATATGGGCGCCGGCTCTACCAACTGAGCTATCCTGGTGCCCAGATTACTAAGTTTTATAACATGAGTCCTTGTAATTAGTTACTTTCCACCTCTGATGATCCCAGTAGTGCTACCACATGCTGAGGGAGCTGTGACAGGAACAGTAGATCTTCATTTGATAAGGTGGTGTTCTGTTTGATGCCAAGGTGTCAGTGATTGATGGCTCCAGCCCCTTTGCAAGTGCGTATGACCTGGACAACATAATTAGGAGCTACCAGGACAGAAACTGTAAGTAGACAAACGCTCTCATTCTGTTTGCCTGCTTTTATTACTGCTGAACATACTGTGTGATTAAACCCCGAATCATCATGTGGCTGAACATATCAGTCTACCCAACCCTACACTGCATTCATTACATGTGCATTTAGTTAATGTAGATATTGTAAAATATGACAACTTTTACTTTTCTCACTCTGTTTTTTGTCCCTGTGTTGTACCATAGTGACCACAGTACTGGCCTGTCCCATGCCGGTCTGGACTGTGGGGCGAGCTGCTGGCTCTCCCTTTCAGCTTAATGCTGAGATCCGGTACCCTATGGAGGTCATAAGATATCCTTTAAAAAAGGTTTAGGAAGCTGTGTTTCTTTTATATACCCTCTATGTAGAAAGTTAGGTATAATGTAGAGCGAGCCAGTCCTTATTTAGTACTACGTAGTGGTGGTGTTTTTACCAAACCTGCTGTCGTACAGCTCTCTCTACGGGGCTTTATTGCCCACTGTAGATTACTGAGTTAGCACTCCCAGGAGGTCATATAGTCGCAATAATGTTTGAATGCCAAGCAAAGGGTTAAGGGTTGAGTAAAATAAACACACACAAATGCCACACAAAGTAAACTGACTGAGATATCCGCGATGGCTCCGTTGGGAGCAGCATCTCAATCTTTCCCCTTTATTTCTGCCTTAACCGTCTCCTTCCACCTATCGTCCTGGCTTCTGGGAAACCATCAAATTTGCCTGGATTCAATACGTCAGTGTCCTCCTCATCTTCCTCTGGGTCTTTGAACGCATACAGAGATTTGTTTTCCAGAACCAGGTTCTAACCACCGTACCCATACCTTTGGGAAAACCTCACCTGTCATGATGCAGTGGCAGTGCTTTGACCCCCAGGTATCCATACACCAGCAGACAATTACATTACATTCTCCTCACTAGGACCAACACTGATGCTGTTTGACTGAAATGTGATACCAAAATCAATGACTGTTTGACTTTTCATAATTAGCCATTAGGTCAGTTTTCTAATTACATTATGGCATACATAAACATCCAATTCTTCCTTTTATCACTATACGATTTGTCTTACTAGTTGGAACTCATCACTGAACAAGTATGAGCAATGGACCTCCCAACAACTTTGAACTGTATTTCTTTAGAGATGTGGATGTATTTTATACAAACATGCACAAATTAATTTACATCCTAACCTTTTCCTGGACTGGTTTCTATGCAGGCCCTCCTCTACAGAAGGTACACTAGTTCTGGCCCTGGAAAATGCATTTCTTTTCCTGCTTTTTGAAGCAATGGCAATGTATAGAAAATATCAATAGATTTGCTATATTTTTACAATTTGTATGTTTATGACAATTTGTGACAGCAATTAAAGAAATTCTCTGATCATTTTTGTATTGTATTGTTAGTTTTAGGTGATGGATAATAAAGTACTTTTACATTTCAACATGTATCTCCTTCAACCATAATGCTTTCATTAACTTAAGTGAAAAGATTTATCTGTAAGTAACAACAGTGAAAATGGGTTGACTACTCTTATTTCATAATGCAAATTATGGTGCAACAATAGCAGGGTGTGGAAGAACATTTCTTCATTCCTTTCCTTGTTTGTCAGTTTTATTTGGTTTGAGATATGTGAAAGTTTTCATCGTACCACATATTATATCAACAGAATACAGGAACCATAAAGAGTGAGCCATCATTGACTGAGACAATGAGAAGCACATTTTGTACTTGACTGATAGATAGTGTTAACTTAGTGTAACTTAAATGAAAATTAATTTTAAAAAAATGTCCAAGTTTGGGAATGCAACTGGGAAAAAGCAAAGTGCAGATCCTATGGATATCCAGGGTACAGAGCAGGAGGGGAACCCGGGTCTCCTACACCAAAGGCATATGTCATATCCAATGCCTCATCCCCACCTATTAAAGGATTGTGCTGTACTTTTTGGAGGATTAAATAACAACACGGAACACACTGAACAGACTCAAGTCACCGAC
>NC_045740.1:32762950-32767215 GCF_008692095.1 Etheostoma spectabile | reverse complement strand
CTGTTCGACGGCTGATAATCGGGACGGTGTGTCAGAGCCTTAATGATAACCACTATTTGGCAAGGCCACTAGCTGTCATGGATCACACAGACGTGGGATAGATAAAACAGTGAAAAATAAATGGAGATGCTATTTGTCACTGTGACAGTACTGTGTACAGTAAAGGGACTGTGTGTGTGGTTGGACCAGTACCACTGTATTAGCTCATTTAATCCACTCTGTCTGCCAGTTTGGGCTGAACCAGACTGTTTAGTAAGAGTCCCACCCTGTTTGCTCAACTCCAGTACTTAAAGTTCTCTGCCCTTAAAGTGTTTACAGTTTAGTCATTTTGCAGTCCCCCTCATGTAGATTAATACAATCTAAGGGCCACTACAGATAGAGGTTGTGCAAATGGATTTTTAAAATGAGAAGTAATATCTGGCATTAAAGTTTTGTTCAGGCTTCACTGCATTTTTTTAACCATTTAATTAGCTAATATAGAGTATATGTCAGTGAGATTGTGTTAACATCTAATGTGGAAGTGTAATGTGATTGATGTGGTAAATCCATACAAGACGAGGAGTCTACAGCCATGCTAACGGCTCTGTGAGGCTGCACAGTGCTGCTTTCAGCAAAACGCTAACATCAGCTAGCAAACATACAGTATTCACACTTACAAACCGGTCCCTGTTTTCAAAATATTGGTTAAGCAATCAAAAAATATATATTAAAGAATATATTAAATATCTTTAAGTCTGAACCGACTAACCGACATTGCCATCAACATTACTAATACCCAAACTGGGGGTCATGTCTTATAAAAGCATATTGGTTGTTTTTGGTCTTGGTCGACTAGTCATTTTTTAAAATCTTCTTTCGTGAGAGACTTATTTTAAGTAAATGCAAGATGAAATAAATTGGTGCTTTTGCATGATTCTGTGTGGAGAAACTCAGTTTTATAGATCAGTAATGCTTTGTCCACAAGTATAATGAGTTTTAGTTGACAAATAATGTCTTTAATCCAGTTTAGCCATTTAAAATAAGGAAAAAAAACAGCCTTGTAACCAGTTTGTTAGAGTCAAACACACAAACACTGTTACAGAGCCTGGGAAAGACTATTGTTTGAATGAGAAAGCACTGTATTCATTATACACGGGTGCTTAGGCTGTTTCAAACTGATTCCACATCAGTGGCCTGGGGGCAAAGTCACCTCTCTCTATCCCCTCCCCTCCTCTCTTAATCCAGCAGGCATTTACTGCTTATGGAAGAGCTATGACTGTGGCTGCAGAGAGCAGGAGGACAGGATATGAGCCTGGTTTATAAAGGAACCAGGTGCATCCTTTTTCAGCATTATTATTTTTCTCTGGATGATTCTCATGATCAATATCTCTCCCTTCCACTTCATTTACCAAGGCGCCAGAGAGCCATTCTTACAACTGCCTGCGTGGCAATCTGTTTCACCCCAGCCTTACTGGTACGTGTCCATATACACGTTGTTTTCATGGATGGGATCGCTCCGCTTCCCAGCATTCCCACACTTTTCAATTCAATTCCATTTTATTTAAAGTATCAAATCATAACAACAATTATCTCAAGACCGGTCTATAATTTACAGGTAGAGCAGGTCTAGACCTCTCTATAACTTACAGATAGAGCAGGTCTAGACCGCTCTATAACTTACAGATAGAACAGGTCTAGACCTCTCTATAACTTACAGATAGAGCAGGTCTAGACCGCTCTATAATTTACAGATAGAGCAGGTCTAGACCTCTCTATAATTTACAGATAGAGCAGGTCTAGACCGCTCTATAACTTACAGATAGAGCAGGTCTAGACCTCTCTATAATTTACAGATAGAGCAGGTCTAGACCTCTCTATAATTTACAGATAGATCAGTGCACTGCAGGCCATAGTAAGGCAGGTAGATGGCTCTACAGTTACAAATTCTGACAGGTCACAGATTTCATTTTAACACCGGAAAGCCAGGTAAAAGGCAGCAGGAGATGTATTTATATAGGCCTAATTGTCTTTTATGTTATTTTAGAAGCTATTTGTTATAGTTATGACTGGTACTGGGGCAGAACCATCACAGGAAAGAAGGAAATTAAACAAGGAACAACTAAAAGCAACAACAGTTGTAACATGCGCTTGTCAATTTAACAGCACCTATATGTATGACATTGTTTTATGGTACAGGAACCTCTCAGTTAGACATGGGAACAAACTGACCCAGTTGGTTAACCAGGCAAGCAAGATCATTAGAGCTCCATAACTAAAAAAGCAACCCAGGTAGTGACCCGGGGTTAAAAGTTAACCCCATCTACCAGCCAAATGCTGGTAAAAGATGCAAATGGGAAACATTAATTTGCGACAGTGTTGGATTACAAGTACATTTACTTCTATATTGTACTCAAGTCCAAATGTTGAGGTACCTGTACTTTACCTGAGTCTTTTCTTTTCATGCCACTTTCTTCTTCTACTCTTCTACATTTCAGAGAGGAATATTCTACTTTTTACTCCACTACATTCATCTGACAGCTTTAATTACTAGTTACTTTATTTACTAGTTACTTTACACTTTAAGAGTTCTGCACACAAAACACATGTAGTGTATAAAATATGATGCTTTATTATAAAGTATACAGGCCTACCCAACAATTTAACGGTTTACAAATCCAGATTAGATTATTAAATAAGGATTGGGCGATTAAACACTCAGTTGATTGACAGAACTGTTTACCAGTTTCTAAAATGTGAGTACTTTTAATACTTTATGTACACTTTCCTGATGATGCTTACCTAGGCTACTTTTACTTAAGTAGCCTAACATTTTACTTGTAACAGAGTTTTTTTCTACTGTGTTGCCATCTGGCAGGAGGCTCAAGGTCCCACTAGCCAGAGAAATGGCTCCTTCGTGCTCTTTGCTGTGGCTCTGTGAAACACAGACATAATAAAGTGAGGTCCTGCTGCTGAGTAACGTTACTGGCTCTGGTCCCGCCCGCCCCACTACTCCCATCCACCCTCCTTTATCTCCGGGCACCAGCCTCGGCCCCGCCCACTCACTGCCACTCAGCCCAGGAACAGAGCCACTGCCTCTGGCCACGTCTCAGAACAGCGCTCGGTACACAACCGACGGTCGGTCAGTGGAAGTGGCCGAGCAGCAGCAGCAGCAGCAGCAGCCGGCGAGGGGGGAGGACCGCAGGGTGTTGGGTCAGAGAGGCTCTGAAGGTGAGTAAAATAATACAATAAATGAAGTAACTCCTCCTCGGACAGGACCGTTGTTTTGTGCTCACCTTGGTGATTTGTAGAAGTTAGCCCACTAGTTTCCATGGGACCACCGGGAAGGAGCTCGCGGACGCACTTTACAAAAACCATACGAACCATCAGCAACATAATAGCAGTCGCACTTTTCGTCCACAACATTAAGACAAGTGCTGAAAATAACGGTTTTTTGGTAAGTAAATGCACTCATAAACTAACTATAATTTAAGCACATTGTGAGTCTATGAGCTACACGGGGGCTCCGTAACACCCCCATTATCTCATTAGTAGCCTGGGGTCCGTGGCCTACAGCTTGCTCCGGGTCCAGGCGGTTCTACCCGGGGACACACGGTGATAATCTCAATTTTGTGATGTCTTTTAAAAGAACTGGGATCATTCCAATAATAGCCTACAAATGAAAAATCCACGTTACAGCTCTGTCTGAGTCCAACCGTGAGGACTCCTGGGGTGTCCCCGTTTGAGGCTCAGTGACTTCACTTGTTTGACCCAGGACAACAAATTTTAAAAACTAAATAAAGTATGCTTTTAAAAAGAAAAAGAAAGGATGACAGCCATGAACATCCAAAGTGAATGTGGAACACGGTCGTTCCATGTGTGTGTGTGGGGAATAGTCAGATTGGGCAAATTCAAGTTAATGAATCACAGTATTTATGGGATTATTTTTCTGATCTTGAATATCGCAACATAAGACAAAACTCATGTAATAAAACAAAGAGTTAGAAGAGTGATTTATGCCTACAGCTGCTGACTCAGTAGAGATGATTAGAAAAGTCCATCTACAGGAGAATTAAGGCCTATTTGAAAGCAATGCAGAATGCCTGAGAGCCTTACTGCATTATATTCCTTTATATTTTTACTCATGGATTGTCATTTTTCTCTTTATATAAAGATATTTCCAGCATAAATTGATTCAGAAAAAGGTAGACATAGCTGCATACAAATTCACCAAAAAGTGTTTATTACATTTTGGGGGAGGTCACCCACACCCCCCCCCCCCATCATAT
>NC_045740.1:32758418-32762940 GCF_008692095.1 Etheostoma spectabile | reverse complement strand
AAATCTGGAAACAATACCTATTACCAACAATACCCTTGTGATTACCTGATGTCTTCCACCGGATCCCCAGCCCTTGTGTCCCCTGCCTCTTGTTGTCTCATGACCTCTGTATTTAGTCCTTGTGTTCCCCGTTGTAGTGTAACCGTGTGTGTGTTGTCTCCAGGTAGTGTTGTTGTTTGTTAGTCTTACTGGTTCGTGCTAGTGTTCCTTTGCTTTCTATTTTATCTGTTCCTTATTTTTGTATTACCCCTTTTTGGCTGCTTGAATTTTCGAACTCCTTTGGTTTTTCTGCATTTTTGAGTTTTTTCATTAAATCATCATAACTATCCTCAGTTTCCGCCTCGGCATTTTGGGTCGGCCATTCACCAACCTTCCATAACATTTACCCTGCAGAGATCTGAGGACCAGGTCACCATAGTCCTCAGATTGGACAGATATCTAGTAGCTGTTCGGTTTTACCCTGCAGAGATCTGAGGACCAGGTACATAGTCCTCAGATTGGACAGATAGTCTAGCTAGCTGTCTGGATTTACCCGCAGAGATTGAGGACCAGGTAACCATAGTCCTCAGATTGGACAGATAGTCTAGTTAGCTGTCGGATTACCCTGCAGAGATCTGAGGACCAGGTAACCATAGTCCTCCGATTGGACAGATAGTCTAGCTAGCTGTCTGGATTTACCCTGCAGAGATCTGAGGACCAGGTAACCATAGTCCTCAGATTGGACAGATAGTCTAGCTAGCTGTCTGGATTTACCCTGCAGAGATTGAGGACCAGGTAACCATATCCTCAGAATGGACAGATAGTCTAGCTAGCTGTCTGGATTTACCCTGCAGAGATCTGAGGACCAGGTAACCATAGTCCTCAGATTGGACAGATAGTCTAGCTAGCTGTCTGGATTTACCCTGCAGAGATCTGAGGACAGGTAACCATAGTGCTCAGATTGGACAGATAGTCTAGCTAGCTGTCTGGATTACCCTGCAGAGATCTGAGGACCAGGTAACCCTAGTCTCAGATTGGCAGATAGTCTAGTAGCTGTCTGGATTTACCCTGCAGAGATCTGAGGACCAGGGGTAACCATAGTCCTCCAGATTGGAAGATAACAGATAGTCTAGCTAGCTGTCTGGATTTACCCTGCAGAGATCTGAGGACCAGGTAACTATAGTCTTTAGAAATCCCCCAGAGATTAGAACGCCAACACACAGGAAGAGGAAGGGGACGGACATCCAGGCGAACAGAGGGACATCTGGCCAAATTTGTGGCGGCACTGGAGACCTTTTAGTGGAATTCCATTGCTAGGCAACAGCCTGGCTCATTGTTAACTTCCTGTCAGTTGATGCCATTCACACACACTGCAACAGGAATTCAACTTGGGTCCATTCACAATGTTTCTGTTTGCATCTGTGAAAAGGACTAATAAAAATGTAATTTCCTCTTGCAAGAATAACATAGCATGTCTTCTTCTCTTCTTCTCCGTTTAAAACTTTTTATTACCAACTACAGAAATGTCTGCATAGGGTTAAACCCAATACACTGAAGTTGGCCTTCCACACAGAGAGTTGACAAAGTGGGCAGCTGTTGGGGGTTGTTGTGAAGAAGACTGCTCTGCAGTTTGTTTGTACTCGGAAGACATTGTCCTTTCCACTGACACTCGTGGCTGTTTTACAGCTGCGTGACACCCTGAAATAGCCCTGGGAAGCGTGTCGGCTTGTTGTTCCTTCATTTAGACAGCTGAGCACAACAAGCAGCTCTGTCAGCATGGTGTGGTAACTGCCTTCTCAGCAATGAGCGGGACAGCTGAAGCAGCTGGGCACTACCTCATGCATGGGTGATGCTTGCATGATTTCTTGCAGATCAGTTTTTGTAACGCTACCATTTGTACCCAGGGTCCAGTATTAACCTTTTCATTCAACTTTTACCAGCCACTCAATAGACTATCATTGTTTTTTAGATGGTGAGTGTATAGTATATTTGCTTAAATATACCAGCTTGCATATTTTACCAGCATTTGGCTAGTAGGTGGTGCTACATTCTGTGTACATTCTGCCTGATGTCCCTCTTTTTTGCTCAGATGTCCGTTTCCTTATAATCTCTGGTGGATTTATGAGGACTATGGTTAACTGCTTAACGATTATTTTTCATTTGTATTGCACTTTCAAAGAATATATGCCCCAACCTAGACAAGACAAGGGAGAATACTTCGAGACTCCAAAATAAAACAGGAAACCATGACACTTTCACATTTCTGTAATAAGAGCAACACTTTCCTTTCTACGCTACGTTCCTGCTAATGCACAAATCTTTTTAGCAAAATATAAGTAGGGCTAGATATAATTAATTTTTCTTTTCTTTAATACTGTAGAATACCAGAATCCGTGAAAATGAAGCTTTTAATTAATTCATAAGACGTGTGTTGACAGTGTTTCCCTTAGTGATCGACAGATACTGGTCTTTCAAGGCCAATACAATACCGATTATTAGTAGTTAATGAAACTAATAACCCACATTTGGAACCAAGATGCATTATGAAAATGAAAATCTTTAAGTAAAAATTCAGATTTTTGAATGTTACAAACTCCAACAGAGAACTTTGTTAAAATGCTTTAAGCAATTATTTAATGAATGAGAAACGATCAACATGACACCCATTAACAGAGAGTCACATAGTGTTGGGGGGGTTGTGTGTCTCTTTTCTCCGCTGTCTGCCAACTTATAGCTATAACTACCAATATTAGCTGCTGTAATGGCCGATAGAAACAATATGCAATATAAACGATACAAAATTGGCCTACTATAGAGATTTTATTATTTTATATTTTATATATTGCACTATCACGATAAGGAATGTTGACGCAATCTAACCGTGAAATTTAGAGCCCTGAGCTGCATCATCGTCACCTTGAGTAAACTGGAAGAGAGACGGAGTTAGCTGGTGAAAAGGATCGGTGCAACATCCGTTATCTGGACTTGGACTTAAACTAGGTGGACTGCCTTTTAGAAGGGTTTGCACTAAAGGAAAGAAACCCAATACTTTAACACTTTTCTTTGTTAAAGTCTCTGCAACTAGTGTACTTGAATTTAATTTATCTGCAACATTATGTTGTATAAAGTTTTGCACAATAAGTGATCTCAAAACTACATACTATGTTTTTTTCTCTTTAAAAAATGCAGTTAGCAGTTTGGCTTTCCTTAGGGTCCATGTAACTTGGTCTAAAATAGTTCTATTATAATTGATATATTGTGATATCGATATTGCAAGAGGCTTCAATGCACATCATAACAATAATGTTTTGCAATCTAAATGAGAATAAGGATGTATAAAGATCCAGATCTTTCAAAATCCTTTAGCTTAGATCTTATAATGGTAGGGACACTAATACCATACACTACTTTTAAAAAAGAAAGAAAAGAGTGTTCACATGACTGTCACTCGCTGTGGCCCCTGAACACATCTTGAGTGGTAGAAAAATAACATTTCTGCCTAACACGAGCTCATTGCAGTACCATGATTCAGTTTGTGTTAACCGCTGTTTCAGGACAGATAGTCACTGTAACACACACACACACACACACACACACACACACACACACACACACACACACACACGTTTACCTAAAGGGCCGGCCTGTAGCAAAGCTGTCGGTCCAGCCTTCTGCTGCGGGCTGGAGACCACCAGACCCCAGGATGTCATTTGGTGAACTGTAGGATTCTAAACTGTAGTTTCCTTAATCGATCATTGGGAACATTAATTATTAACGGTAATTAAAACGTAACTTACATTTTGCTTGTATACTAAACAATACCAAATGCTATCAAAGCTTTATGATATGATATTATAATATGCAGAGTACGCGCACATCTAGCTAACATCTAGTCTTATCAAGAAAATAAAGATGCTCAGCAACAACTAAATGTGGAGTCAATATCCACGACGTTCCACTTCTGAGGTTGCTCTTGTTCTGCTGGGAATCGGATGTCATCTTAGGGTGTTCGTCCCCGTCCTCTGTCTCGGTGTTGGCGTTGTAACCTCTGGTGGACTATCTGTCCAATCTGAGGACTATGGTTACCTGGTCCTCAGATCTCTGCAGGGTAAATCCAGACAGCTAGCTAGACTATCTGTCCAATCTGAGGACTATGGTTACCTGGTCCTCAGATCTCTGCAGGGTAAATCCAGACAGCTAGCTAGACTATCTGTCCAATCTGAGGACTATGGTTACCTGGTCCTCAGATCTCTGCAGGGTAAATCCAGACAGCTAGCTAGACTATCTGTCCAATCTGAGGACTATGGTTACCTGGTCCTCAGATCTCTGCAGGGTAAATCCAGACAGCTAGCTAGACTATCTGTCCAATCGGAGTTTTCATGTAAAACATGGACACTTGGTCAGGTGCCTCTGGCGTTGTTTTTGAAGTCTCTTTTAGCCTCATATCTAAACGCGCTGGGTCGGGACTATTGTCGTCACTTTTGACACAGTTAAGTTTTGTCATGGTTTTGTCCTTGTATCAAGTTTCTGTTTTAGTTGGTTT
>NC_045740.1:32757314-32758408 GCF_008692095.1 Etheostoma spectabile | reverse complement strand
GTTTGTTTTCATGGACTTCCTGTTTTATTTTGAAATTCCCCGTTTGTCTTCATTCACTTCACTTGTCTTTCTGCCTTTGTCTACCTTCCTGCCTGTGTGATTACCCTCCTGCTCCTTATGTGTCTCACCTGTGTGTCCCCCTAGTAGAAACACTCAACACGTTGACATCCCTGGGACAGGTTGTCTTTCCTCCTCGTGTGTCTCACTCTCCGGCGTTTCCTACTCTTTGTTTCCAGTGTTTCCTCATCTATTGCCTATTTTTTCCACCACGTCTTCTGCCTGTTGGGTTTGTACCGTTGCCTGGATTGTTTATTTATTAATAAACATACTCACCTTCTACTCCGAGTTGAGTCGATTTGCGTCCGTCATTGTACTTGTGACGGGGAAGGAAAAGATGTGGGGGGGCTTCGACACAATTATCAGAATGCAGGAAATGAAGTGTTTGACATTCAAGATTTCCTGGGGGTGGACCCACAGAACTCGATATGGTTCCTAGCAAGCTCTCCCCTGTTGGATTGTTCTCCTGGAGCTGATTCTGTTTATTCGGCAGGGCTTATGTTTTACAAATCAATCCTGTTGTATTTAAATTCACGTTGTCTTCCTCCTGCTGGGCCGACAGTCCAACGTGGTCTAGAAAGTTATTTGAAACTGCCAATTACCTGAATCCAGTCGATGTGAATCACTGCATCACCCACCTAAAGGAATTACAGTATTGTTCATGGGGACTGTACTGACCTGCTTCAAGGAATGAGTAACTCATTAGTTGTAATCCCTGTTTATCCATGACGTGAAACACTGTAAAGGTGAATCACTGGAACTGGTGTGAATAGTCTGCTATGTTAGGCCAATCAAATATATTGGAAATCACTTTTGTCTTATGATTCACTAAAGAGTCAAATTCTCCAATAAGACATACGTATGCTAAAGCACAGAAAGTTGGTATATCAAAAGTGGGGACGGAGTTGAGGCTACAAAGACCCATATCACGTTGGTCATTTGTAGTATCTCATTTGGTATAAATACTACAGTAACACATTCAAAGGGATTTTATTTATCAGAACTTAATTCTTCACATTGATCAGTGTTTTCCTTTG
>NC_045740.1:32744252-32757304 GCF_008692095.1 Etheostoma spectabile | reverse complement strand
GGGTAATTTCTCAAGAAAATGTTACATTTTTCCCCATACATTTTGTCTCTTTTGTGGGATTTTGTCTCCTTGTGGATTTTCGCGTCTCTTTGTAGTCGTGCTGTGTCTCTTTTTGGAAGTTTTGTCTTTTTCAAACCATTCAGTGGCATTATTATCACCATATCTCTGTCTAAAACATTTGAAAAGCTAGAGTTACCGGGGACCAACTACAATCATTAGATCTGAAAAGTCTTAAGTTACATTCATTCGGCTTAGGTGGTGCCCCTAAATCTCCTAATGAGAGGGGAAACCCTGCGACTGGATGTTAGACCTGTTAGCCCTTATAGACTGTAATCATTTACTAAATATTCCCCCATTGTTTAACAAGGTTTGGTCACAGTCTTTCTAGTGTAGTCCGGGTTTGGAGACAATCTGATAAGATGAAGCCTTTAACCTTAAGTGAATCCATGGATGAAAACCAGACCGTATGTACATGTGGTGTGAATGATACCAGAGGGATGGAAGGATGTAAAGAATAAGGGAGATGGATGCTTCAGGATGTCTGGTGTTTACTTTTCTATCCTGAGGGTCTAAAGGTGAGAAGCTCGTGTCAGGGCTTGTTCCGAAGCACAATGTATTAGGTACGCTTGCATAGACCCCCTCGGTCAGTGATCGGGATCTCCCACTGGAAACTAATCTAGGACAGTCCCAAACACTGCGCTGCTTCTTCTTTTTGCTCTAGTTTCTTTTCACTGTTTGGTGAATGGATTCATTTAGAGGCTGGGAGCGAGCTGCCTTCAGTCTAACCCTAAAGGAACAACTAAAATATTCCGGTTTCCCTGGAGAGTTTTGTTCTCCCAAGATGCTCTTTTTCCGAGGGGTTTCCCTTCTTCAGCTGTCAGTCATGGCCGCAGCCATCCGCAGCAGATCCGGACCTGGTGGGTGTTGACGGAGGGCGGAGTACGGAGCCGACACGCAGCGGAGCCGATCCACAGCCGTTACGCATCCGGTGGAAATCGGGGGTAATAGAAAGCAGATAATGCAAATCAATAATAACACATCACTGCCCTCTGAATATGAAAAAACATCAAGGCATGAGAACATTTTTGACTGTACATCTTCCATCTCATCTTTTTAGCTCAACGACACGTTCTCATTACTGGGAGATAAAGTTGAGAGAATTTACATCACAAACCGCAGAGGTGATCAACCCCCCCCCCCCCCCCCCACGTGACACCATCAGCGCACATTGAGTTATAGTAATATAGTACTTCTAACGGCAGAGGAGAGAACCAGATAAGATAGAATAAGATAAGCCTTTGTTGTCTTTTGTCTTGGGCATTCGAGAGAAACTGACCGCACACACACACACACACACACACACACACAACACACACACATATCTTATCTATTATTATTGATGATTGGTCTGTCTGTCTGTCTGTCTGTCTGTCTGGCTGTCTGTCTATCTATCTATCTATCTATCTATCTATCTATCTATCTATCTATCTATCTATCTATCTATCTATCTATCTATCTATCTATCTATCTATTTTTGAGCAAACATACACCACTTGATGGGACCACTGCAACTGACGGTCTAGTTGTATGCGTAAATACTTGTATGTTGTTACCTGTTCAAGAAGTTCACCTTCAATTTAGAGTGTGCTGGGATCATTTCTTTGGTTTTATTAGGTGGCAAGTTATGCCTGTTGCACCACTTTACTACGTCCTCCGTCTCCTGCTTATACCAAAGTTCAGCTGAGCGGAGTACCTGTCGCTGCGTTGAGTTGGTCGGGGTGCTGCGGTCAGTGAGTCTCATTTCCAGTCTGCGCTGCTTCTTTGTGTCGGTACTGTCCAGCTGATGTTGCTCCAACAGTGGTCCACCAGCCCTTAGTCCCTCACTGGTTCTTCTTTTTAATTCCTTTTAAAATGAATGTGTGTATATTTCATCAGACATGAAGGCATGGCTGTAAAAGTTATTCTGACACAATATTCTAAGCTACACTACATGATCAATTCACACAAAACATATCGATGTTGTTCCTTAAAAATACTGTGTGTATTTTTATCATGGCGAGAACAGAGGTAGTTTAAAACAGCAGTCTGCATATTCATAAATAATTACTATTCATTCAATAATAAGTACAGACAGTAATGTCCATGTCAGATGCATTCTTTATCATATGCCATGAATTTGAAAATAAAGTTACTTTGTGAAATTATAAACTTAGCAAACTCCATCTGATGATGAAAACCATGAGATGTGGGAAAAAGTTCCAAAAGGTGACAAAAATTAACTTAAGGTTTATATCATTTATTATTTCACAAAGAAGAGCCCCGTTTAATGATGGTAAAACTCAGTTCCGCTCTGGTTTTTTGATGATTTGAACTTTTTTACTTTCCAGGGTATTACATTTATGAAAGGCTTCTTTCCAGTAATTGAAATAGATTTCTTTTTTTTCTGTCTTTCATCCCAGATCAGATGAACGAGAGTCGTCTTTTAGTCCCTCTGTCCCACCGGCCTGTCCTCTCTCATCCAGTCAGTGCCTCCTGCTGATCCAGCCCGTCTGACATTTACAGTGGAAGTGGACCAGTGTGGGGGGGTTCTCTCTGCACAGTCTGATTGTGTCAAAATAGGCTACGGTGATTTTTTTTTATATATTATTGTTTAAAACAATTAACAATTATATGTTTTCATTGTGAAATGACTGTAGACTGTAGTGTATGCCAGTAGGGAAAAACCACATTGATTGAACTCTGATTGAATGCAGAAGACGTATTTTTTATAAGCAAACAGGATATCTATGATATAATATAAAAACTCTGTGTATGACCCTCAACTTTCTCTCTTTTTCTTTCTCTGTCTCTCTCTTTCTTTCTATCTCTTTAATTAACACTCTGTTTTTTATGCAGCTGAGGTAACACGCAGCTCCACGAAGGCCGACTAAAAGGGAGGAAGATCCAGATCCAGATCCAGAGCCTGGCAGTGATCCTCCGCCACCATGCCCCGCTGCAGAGTGACCCTCAGCACCATGATATTCCTGGTGATCCTGCAGGGGGCGGCGGTGGTGCTGTTCTGCGGCTGGTACGTCCAGCTCAGTCCCTGCACCTCCGCCCCCTCCAACGGCAAAGTCCACGTTCTGCTGCTGTCCTCGTGGCGATCCGGGTCGTCCTTCGTGGGTCAGGTGTTCAGTCAGCACCCGTCCGTCTTCTATCTCATGGAGCCGGCCTGGCACGTGTGGACCAAACTGCAGAGACCTGGTGCACGGGCACTCCGGATGGCGGTGAGGGATCTCTTGCGGAGTGTATTCCATTGCGACTTGTCCGTGATGGAGGCTTACCTGCTGGAGCAGCACAACGTGTCCTCCTTGTTTATGTGGAGCCACAGTAGAGCACTGTGCTCGCCGCCGGCCTGTCCCCTCACGCCACGCAACCAGTTCAGCAACCAGACCCGGTGCTTCCAGACATGTGACGCCCGCGGCCTGCAGACCGTGGAGGACGCCTGTGGCACGTACAGCCACGTGGTGCTAAAAGAAGTGAGATTCTTTGAGCTGGAATCCCTCTACCCGCTCCTGCAGGACCCGAGCCTAGATCTCCGCATCATCCACCTGGTCCGGGACCCTCGGGCTGTGGTGCGGTCCAGGGAGGAGTCAGCCAAAGCCTTCGTGAGCGACAACGCCGTCGTCTTGGAGCAGAGGAACATTCCGCCTGCCGAGGTGCAGTATCAGGTCATGCAGGAGATCTGCCGCAGTCACGTGCGCATTAATGAGAGGGCCATGCTGAAGCCCCCGCCCTTTCTCAAAGGCCGCTACAAGATGTTCCGCTATGAGGATGTGGCGCGCAACCCACTCAAGGAGATCACCGCCATGTATGACTTTGTGGGCCTGGACATGACCAGGCCGCTGGAGGACTGGATCTACAGAGTGACTCACGGAAAAGGCAAAGGCTCCAAAAAGGAGGCCTTCAAAATCACTTCACGCAACGCTGCCGACGTCTCCCAGGCGTGGCGCACCACAATGCCACACAACAAGGTCAGACGGATCCAGGAAGTGTGTAAAGGGGCCATGGCATTGCTCGGGTACAGGACAGTTAACAGTGAAAAAGAACAGAAGAGACTTGACATAGATCTCCTTGTGCCGCAGGAACCGTATCAGTTCAGCTGGCTGCCGGCTAAAACCGAGCATCCCAGTGATGGTTAAAATGATGTTTTAGTGTTCGACAAAGACACCGAGAGACTACTTTGAACTAAAGTCTATATTTTTTATAGGCTGTAATGAGTGCTACCGCAGTCTGACTGATCTGCTGAGGGAACACTGGCATGGTGTCCCAAGGTAAAGCTTTGGTTTGTGGTGGAGACACCTCCCACTGTCAGGGGAGGGAGAGGATTCAAGTTAGGGCTGCACAATATATCGTTTATATTAACTGGCTTAATTAATATATCAAGAAAGGCCGCGACATATCGCGAAAGACACAGATTGTCTTGTGTTAGTCAAAAACTGCACTTTAAATGCTACTGTCATTCTTCTTTTAATGGTGCCTTTTATGTTCAATTCAATGTTTAATTTGTTCAATGAAACAATTTTTGAATGTATTGAAGAAGAATACTGAAAACAGCAGAAATGAGTACACTATTAATAAACAGTTTATTTATCACAAGTAATATTGTTATCGCGATATTCAAACACATATTGTTGCATATTGTCCTCATATCGTGCAGCCCTAATTAAAACGTGAAAAGACAGCACAGCAGTTATTGTATGATGAAGACAATAGCTCAAACCGATTTAATCAATCATCAAAATAGTTGAAATGAATTTAATAGTTGACAACTAATCGACTAATTGATTCATCTTTGCAGCTCTAGTGTTAAAAAATTATACATTTTGCAGCAATTCTACAACTTGGATTGGAACACCCCAGTCTTTACAACTCTTTCAGAAGATAGTGTGCGTGAGTTTGCATATGTTTGCCGAGGTTTTAGGAACCAGCCACACATGGGAGGAAGTTGCCAGATGATTCCCTGGTCGGGACAATCAGTGAGGCTGTAGATCTTTAAAAGCCTTAAAACACCCTGAAGTAACTGAGTGTGCACAGGCGGGACTCGGTGACTGCACTCAGTGACTCTGGGCCGGGGTTGCCGTGGAGACAGTCCGAGCGGGCTGCTGTGTTCTGCAGCACCAGAGAACGGCGAAGCTTCCATCTTGATGTCCTGAACGTTGAACAAGCCACGCCACACGTGCAGAAGTCTGTCTGGTCGCTGTTATGAATTCTTACTGCAACCCTAAAAAATGATTCCACGTCCATCCCGTCGGGGGTCCTGGTTAGGGCTGCTCGCTTGGATTTCAACAATCCGGATTCCAACTCCGATTCTCCCTTTTGATTCCGGGTCTTTGAGGGGCGGGGTTGAACCGGCTCCCACACTTATTTCACAGATAAGAAGAAGATGTTTCAGGAGGTTTGCGGTCGTCCGGGGCTTTTCCACGGCTGCAACGCAGCGCGCGCCTGGAGTAAGGGCGGCCGCTACGGAAACCAAAACTTACACGATTTGGAGCCAATGATCACAGTCAAAAACCAAATTTTACTACTAAAACGATTTGCCTTATAATATACCCCATTTCTTTATTTAAGTTTGTTTACAATAGGGCTGCAACCGATTTGATTTTTAAAGGAATCTGTCGGTTATTTTCTCGATGAATGTGAATTGAAATTAATTAGTTGTTTGGTCTAAAATGTCAGAAAATGATAAGAAATATGGATCATCTGCTCATAAAAAAATGACTCCAACCAATTAATTTATTATTGAAATAGTTGGTGATAAATTTGATAGTTGACAACTAATTGGATTTGTCTCTGCAGCTCTAGTTTACAGGAACGTTCTCCTCTTATTGGTTGATTAATTATTGTTTGATTAATTATTGGTTGATTAATTATTGTTTGATTAATTATTGGTTGATTAATGAACTGAGCGGTGATCTGAGTATTTAACAGTGATTAAGGATCAAAGTGTTGTGTGTGAATGTTAAATCCTGTTGATTTCCTTCTTCAGAGACTAATTTAAAGGAGCTCAGCAGAAAGTTGAATGAGGAAGACTCCTTTTACTCGCTCAGGCATTCCCATGACTCCCGGCTTCTACTCCGTGGCAGAGGTCCATCCAGATCCGGGGCCTGTTGCACGAAACCAGGATAAGGGATTAAGCCAGGATATCCAAGTTATCCAGGATATCTTTATTCTACTTTCGTGCAACAGGCCCCCGGTCATTGTCTCTCACGATTCAAGATTACTTGAATACTTTATTGGCATGCATCTAAGTTACACAAACAAAACAGAAGCAGCATGTAGAATGGGACTCTGATGAGTTTCATTATGAGAATTGAGCATTCAGAGGAAATCTCCAGCATAAATCACAATAAGACGACTCTAAAATTGCAGCTCATTAAGAAATACTAAATTGTCCGGAGCATTTGTGTGTAACATTACCATTAGACACTTTAAAGTCTTGGTTGCTGTTCAGCTTCAGCTGACACGTTGTAGTGAAAGCCTTTTCACCAGATTAGGAGTCCGCTCGGTGGGTAAGTGATCCGTTTGCAGCTTAGTCCTTCAATAAGAAATGCTTCCTGGAGACCGGTACCTGCCAGCGTTGAGTAATAGTTCAAAGGCCAGCACATTACAGTCTGTCTTACCGTGTTGACAGAGTTAATGTCGCTGAAGACGAGAGTCTGATCTGTGCTCTGTGTGTCCGCCTCAGACACATGGGACACATGGGACACATGGAACACATGGGACACATGGAACACATGGAACACATGGAACACATGGGACACATGGGACACATGGAACAAAGTGTTCTCTGAGTACACTGTGGACACTCAGTGGGTCTCCCTGTGGACGGGGTTCCTGTGTAGTGTGTGCTGGCCTGTCTGATAGTCCGCCCGCTGCATGAAGGAAAATCTGTATAGCTCCGGTGTGTTAAAAAGAGAGTTGAACAGCACACTTCAGACAGCAGCGTCATCAGTGTTGTTAAACATAAACCATAGTAGAGGGTCTATGATTTAATTAATGTTTCTGAAGTGGGAAGCTTTAACCCGGGATCAGCAGTCCATGTGGAGACAGACTGGTGATGTTGGAAGGCCCGGACCCATTTAATATGTTGGGAAACTACAGTATATATCATCAACATAATGTGTTTTAATCAAATGTTTTGTGAAGAGTCGCCACTGATTTTATGAAGAAGAACAGTACAGTTAATGTGTCCCTATGCAATGTGAAAAATATGGAAGTTTATTGTTATGTTTATCCTTCTTTGCATTCAGTCTATGGTTTAACCAAACGGCTTCCCTCTGTATGAAGAGTCTGTTGGCACCTTTCAGAAGTTTTGGGCTGCCAATGTGTTCTTGTATTTAAATAAAGATGACTTATGAAGCAGAATGATATGGTACTAAATATGTACATGTAGTCTGTAGATATTTCTATTCTGTTGCCTTTAAGGGAAAGCTGGTTATTAAGCTGGTTTGTAAGAAGGATTTTCTTAGCAGTACTTCCTTTGTGTTTGGGCTCCATCTGTTGGCTGAGTCTAGTAAATGATGAGAATTTAAACATCATAAACATATTCATTGTGCCTGTACAGTGATTGGAGAGAGCTGACGAACCACCGAGGAAGGACCCTGTATGGAAAGCTTTTAGAAAGTAACCACACAATAATCCCTTACTTTTGCATAAACGACTTTACTTTTACTTCCTACCCTCGTCCCACTGTTGGTTGAGGATGTCCCACTTTATAGTTTTTCCCAAACATAACTCAAGCAGATTTACACGTTTCTGACCAGTATCCTAAAACAGTATTGATACACGTTATATTGTCTGTCATTAGTCAATGGATGTCCCTCGGTATAGTTACACATACCGGTTTTTGTAGATGCAATCAGATATCAACATTTACAAAGACACACTATACACATATCTAAAAATACAAAATGTATAAAAATAAATACCCGATAGGAGCATAACACACACAAACACATAAAGACACATGCAACAAGTATAATACAAAGGATTAACAGTATTTACAAGTAAAGTTATAAAAGATAAGTAATATATACAAATACAGAAAAATATAAAATGGGGGCTTTACTCTATCTGCTATCTGTAAAGTGTCCTGAGATAACTTGTTATGATTTGAAAATCTGAAACAATCTAAGTGAATTGAATCAACACAAAAAAGGAATTTCAGACAGATGCTAGTAATCCGTTTGGTGGAACACCTGCATCACAATCAGAAATACGTTATTGATCCCAGAAGGGACATTCTGCATCTGTGTCTTCAAAATTAAAATCTCAGAACTTTTATGTTTCTGTGAAAGACAACCACGTGGTAGGACAGCAGGGACACTTTCTACTTCCTCGTTTCTCATGAAGACTGTGGAACCAGAGCTGGTGCACAGCAGCCTCCGAGTGTGAGGCCGAGGAACCGAAGGCCCTGCAGGCACACATGTCAAATACGTTTTCAGAAATACAACAATTTATTCTGAAAAGCGATGCGTGTATAATGTGACGTTTGACAGTAATTCTTATTGGGACTGGGCTGTGTGCAGTGCATGTGGACAGTGTTAATGTTGGCAATATACAAGTAATGAGAAATAACCTTTTAGATTTATGTTATGTTACAGTTTTTCTCCATTGGTTTGGCTCATTTCTTGAAACAGAAATTACATTCTCAAAACAACATGGACAAACCTCCAAACTACTTGGCAATTGTTCACAACAGAAATGAATTCCTCATTCATTCATCAAATTGCAAATGCCTAAGTACATGCCTAATGTCTGGGGCTGTGTCTCAAATCGCGCACTTCCCTTAGTGGCACTTACAGAAGTACTTCGTGCACTACGTACTATCTTGCATAGTGCGTAATTTTGACAGATGAGTGTTGTCTCAAATCGCGCACTTCCATGTGCACTTACCGGAAATGACATCACATTTCATCCCTTCTTTCTTCTGTCACATTGGGAATTTCACCAGGGAGAGCATTCCAGTCTGCTATTGTGTTTCGCGAAAAATTATTCCTGCTTTGTTTTTGATATTTTAACAAAAATAATGTGAGTTTATATTTGCTCCGTGCACGCCAGGATGACGATTGCGACACCGCAGTCATGTCACCCCCCCCCCCCCCCCCCAATTAGCTGAAAACTGTACACACAACTGTATCGTAATATTCGTTCTTGTTACTGCACTCTTAATTCATTTATACCCATTCTTTGCAGTCCACTCTTTTATGTATATGCTTAGTTTTCTGCTCTAAAAATAAGTAAAGTAATTTCATTCATTACGTTACTGTTCATTTTAATGCTCAACGGTTTCATGAGGACATTGTTGCCCATAGATAAGACTGTTGTTAACACTCAACACCTTTAAGTATTATAATGAAATAATAATAAATAATAATACAAGCATTACCCCTTACAACTTACCTAATAAACAACCATCATTACATCTTTTATATAGTTGTATTTTTGTCTAAATGGTCTCATACAGTGCCAATACAATAGTGAAAGCAGAGGTAACAGAATTGACATTTAAATAGACCCATTCCTTTATATATTTATATGTTTACTACAGTCATGCAACGTGTAATACAAAGAATAACAAGTTATACTTTTAATATAATTTTATTTAAAATTTGCTTGTGTTCTGCAGGCTCGCCCCAGGCCGAGCTAGTCTGATGGGGACAGGGACATGAGGGGGACTTCAGACTCTCCAGGGGATCTACGGTCTGATGGCCATCGTCGCCCCTAAATGACGGCCCTCTTTCCTCGTTTGTCCCTGAAGAGACGGGTTATACAGGATAATCATCAGGGGGAGGCATATATACAGGATATACATCATGGAGGAGTATATCCCATCAGTGTAGGCAGTAAAACGTATATACACATCAGTGAGGCAGTATAAACATATATAACCATCAGGTGGAGGCAGTATAAACAGTATATACACATCATTGGAGGCAGTAACAGCAGATACGTTTAACATGACGTTACGCTACTGTAAAGTTCCCGGCTGACAATCAGCTGATCGCTATTTGCTGAGCTAACGCTCACATCAGATTATTTACAACTTGTTAAGATCATACATCTCACATAAAATCGCTCACAATGGAGACGAAATTAACACAACAACATTACTACAACACAATTAACGTTAGCTTATAACTTTTGCCAATATGGTTAAAGTGCAGCTGTTAGCTAGCTAAGGTTGGCTTGCTAGCCGCTCAAATTATGGTACTAATAAACGTTAATTCGTGTACAAAAATTATTATCGACTTGTAAAATTAACCAAATTACATTTACAAGGGGCTTATATGTATAGCAAAAACACTCACGTTCAACTTTGTATTGCTCCGTCAGTCTCTGCTATCGCGTCTTCGGCCGCTATCTAGTTTTTCAACGGTTGTTAGCTCCGCCCCTTCCGCTACGTAGCCAAGATGGCGACCGTTGAGTGTGGAAAGTGTCCATCGGTCCGCACTCAACTGTCTAGCGTTTTGAGTCACCATCCGGGTACTTTAAGTGCACTGCATTTGACGCACTTCGACATGTGAACGCACTATGTACTCAAATAGTTAGTATTTAGTACAGAAGTGCGCGATTTGAGACACAGCCTCAGTACTCTTTGCAATGATTAAGTACAGGTAGCCTACATTTAGCACATTTCCAAGTGAATAGATCTTGCTGATCTAAACTGATTGTTGTTCTCGGTCTAATGGTTGTTCACTCCAAAACTTGTCAGCATCATTTCATTGTATAAGCCATTACATGCACAATAGTTGTTCAATTGTCAAAATGAGTCAAATAATACCATGAATACCACATATGAATCCCTTGGAACTTTGATAATTTTTTTTTTTTCACGCAATTGACAGTCAGGTGAAACTAGAACTTTACTAACGAAGGAGGAGTTTCACACATCTCAGATGTCCAATCAACAGTATGTTAGTCACATGCAGGTTGTCCAGGACTGTGAATGCTCCCAACTGTATGAAAGATCTTGACAGTGCAGACCAGCACATTTCTGAACATGGAGGCACCTGGCCAGGTAAATGAACAAGACAACTGCCTGCTCGAGTAGGAGGAGGTAGAGGAGGAAGAGGAGGAGAGGGAGGAAGGAGGAGGAGAAGGGTGGCGTGGTGGTGAATAGGTCAGGAAGGAGGTGAGGGCGCTGTAGGCTGTATATAATTTTCATTGATTTTTTATTTGTGTGTTATATACAGTGTTATGGTGTATACATTTTCTTTTACTCTGATGTATAGAAGTTTACTTTACAGTATTGTGTGAATGATAATAAAATTCTGTATTACAGTATATATTTTTGTGAAATCCTATTTCTTTTTTCAGTTTTATACACAATTGTATTGTGTAAGCACACAAAAAACAGTACAGTAACCATTCGTGAGCTTAGAATCATAAGTTTATCTCCACTTGGTCGACATTGAGTTTTGTGACACATCTGATCCATTAGGGTGTTTATTCAGTAGCCGGTGTGGTGTTTTTTTTGTAAAAAACATAAAAATAAAAAGATTACTGTAATAGATAAGCTATATAGAAGATTATACTACATAACGGTTTTGTCAGCAGGGATGTAAAAACTTTGATGCTCAATATCCAGAACTACCCTAAACGGAGATAGAACCTTACATTCTAGCTCACGCATTGTCGGGTTGTCCCCGTTGTTACTGAAGGACGGGCTAAGACTGAATAGGATAGTAGGGACTTTCCATGTCCTCTGCCATAGTGACAAAATATCTAAACATCTGACTTGCAGTGCTTACATAATGCTAAAGGGACAAAGCATTTTGGGGCACTGACTGGTTAAAGGAGAAGGAAAGTAGTTTTGACACATGAGTGAACTGTTTTGGAGAGGTGTAGCTTTTGCAGGTGAACCACGGTGTTGTGCCGAACCATCCTTATTTTGGCAAAAGCACCAAGAGTGTGGAGAACTCCGGTCTGGTTGGGAGAAATGAGCGAAGCAATTGAGAAGGATCTTTGCCATTTGGGGCACTGACCTTTATAATGAAATGAATTTAGTTTTGAAGCATAGTGAACTGTTTTGGGAGAGTATAGCTTTTGCTTGAGCTATGTGTGGTGCTAAACTGTAAGAACGTTTTGCCAAATGATCTTAGAGTTTTGAGAATGTATTTTCTGTTTCAAGAAATGAGCCAAACCAATGGAGAAAAACTGTAATATAAAAGTGTCTTCAGTCATGTTAGGTTCTGCGTGCTGCTGAAGCACCCAGGGGTGCTGGTGCAGTGTTCTGCAGAGGCATGATGCTGCAACAAGATAACAGGAAACCAAGCGATTTGCCTTCAAAATAAAAGGTTTGACAGGTCATATTCTGCTGAATCTCCATGAGAGTTATGCAGCTGTTCATAGCTAAAAAACAGTCTGTTTGTGTCACAGTGTTCATTCTGAATGTTACCATGAAGAAATGGATCACAAAAATCTATCATATTACTTTTTTAGTGCAATAAGCATTGTAGCTCTAGCTATTTGCGTTCTCTAAAACCTTGTTTTGGTGATATGTACCCTAGCTTGGAATCTCTTGTCATTAAATTCACCAACAAATTAATGAAGGCAAATGAAATGCTGCCATAAAGGTTTCTTGGATTTTAAAAAGATATGGTAAGCTTTACTATGGAAAGTGTTCAGCAGTAATGTTAAAACAAATGTGATTTGAAGTTAATAAGTAAAAACATGCAACATCCCTTTATTCATTTCTGTTTGATTTTCTAACATATCCAGGTCTATAATATGGTAAAAAGATATCAGATGTTTACACAATTTAATAATTGAAATGTTGCAGCATGGTGGTAAGAGTAAGAGCTTTATTTTGAAAGGTGTGCCCTTAAGTCCTAATTAATGAATTCTTTTATTTGACAGTGAAATTGAAGCTGAAAGAGGAGAAGGAAAGTGCGATACCTGCAGTTAAACACTCATCTCGTCCCATTGAGATAATAACATGATGTCATCATCACATAGAAGAAGTGATTATGAAGACAAATATTGTCAGCTCCCCCCCCACCTCCCCT
>NC_045740.1:32716091-32744242 GCF_008692095.1 Etheostoma spectabile | reverse complement strand
CCCCCCACCTCCCCTGCCCTGCTCTCGGCCACCAGCAGGTGGGTAATGCGACAGCCAGGAGGAGGGTCTGGGGCCCGCCGGCCGGTGACTGACAGTCCCCGCAGAGCCAATCGTCTCCCTCATTTGCTGATATGGCAACAAGCTAAGTCAAGATGCCGCCAATTAGCCAGACCGTGATCGGAAGCGTAGTGGCTTTACCTTCAAAATAAAGGCAAAAGAGGTCAACTGAAAACTTGATTATATGTTTTGGTCTTTGTATATGCAGAAGAAAAAAATAATACAAATCAACGGCTAAACTGTTATATCGCAACCCACTTTTTTTCCAGACGTGCTTGAAACTGATTTTTTGCAGAAATATGGAACACATTTTAAATAGTGTGATATGGAAAACATGTGTGTTGGTAGCTGGAGAGCTGCCACTTCACCTCCTGGGCCCTGCCAGGTGCTTTTGAGCAAGGCACAGTATAAATTATTATTATTTAATTATTTAATTATTTCAGGTTTGAAAATGTGTATATATTTCCCCCAAAACATATAATATTTATTGTTTTGACTGCATGGGCCACCACCATTTTAATTGGTGGACGACAGCTCATTATTCATTATTACACTGATGACACAGTTGTTCATTCATCTGCACCCCCTACCACCAAAGCTTTGTCTAATTAGAAGTCGGGTATTTGTTTTGTTTTTTTATAAAGGGCCCTGATTAAATGTATTAACCCCAGATAAGATTAATGACATGCTCTTTTCATATTTCTGTTTTTTTAATGTTTCGTATAAGAATGTTGATTTTACACCTTTTATTGTAAAGGTTATCTATCTATCTATCTATCTATCTATCTATCTATCTATCTATCTATCTATCTATCTATCTATCTGTCTGTCTGTCTGTCTGTCTGTCTGTCTGTCTGTCTGTCTGTCTGTCTGTCTGTCCGTCCATGTATTGTTGCTCAAAAAGTGGCACGTTGATTAACGTTGGTTTTATTTATTTGTTTAAACTTGGACCGGAAGTGATGCGTTCACTACGGCTACCTTGACACTGTTGTGGTAACGAGGTGCAGCTGCGGTAGTTCAAGAGCAGTAGACGTCTAGAAGGCGACAGGAGACTTAACCGGGCCGAATAGTAGTTAGTCAGGGGTTAGCATAAATGGCCCCGGTGCCTAAGAAGTGAAGAATGGACTCCACGCTATCGCTGCCATGGCCAGATCCACCAACAGAAGCGCCGAGGACGGGGAGTCAAGGGTAACCGCCCCCACGGATCGGGTAGAGTCGCCCCGGGAACTGTCTCTGGAAGAGGTGCTGAAGTCGTACGAGCAGCCCATCAACGAGGAGCAGGCATGGGCGGTGTGCTACCAGTGCTGCAGCGGGTTGAGGGTGCCCCGCCCGCCGGCCGGGAGAGTCTTTCGGGTGAAAGACCCGTCCTCCATACTCCTGCGCAGGGACGGAACCGTGTCATTGCAGCAGGAGCCCCGACACAACGGTAGGACCACTGTCCGTTGATGCCACCGACCTCCCTCCGATTAATAACCTTAGCTGAGCTCCGACACGAAACTCAACTATAAAAAAGTAAATTCTAACCATGTGTCCACGCTGTGCAGAGTAAAGTAGCGCCTAACGTTTGACACTACGTGGTGTTTTAAATATTAGGAGCCACTTTTAAATTCGGCGTAAAGTTTTTAGAATGTGGACTTTTTTAACTGGTCCCCCTGTTCCCGCTGTCTTGGTCCAGTACTGTTAGCCAAAGCACTCCGCAGTAGCAGGTGGACTTACTGAACTGTGCGACCCAAGAGCCTGCTAATGATTAATTTCACTAGACTAGCCATACTGCTTGGCTGATATCAGCGCCGAATTAACCAACATCTACCAGTGCTTCATACGAGGTATTGAATCATGTTTTATCCAGCAGGAACCTGGAGTAGAAACAATGCCACATGAAATTATCAGAACTGCAAACGGAGTTTGGTACATAGCAACATACCGTGTTCAAACGGACGCAACGGTGCTATCCCGTCCCAAACAACACTTCATATTTTTGCAGAATAAACCTTCTACTTCTTTACTTGATGATTGGTTGGCACATTCAGCTGACCTTACACAAACGGACACAATGCTTTGTTTCTAATAGTCGCACTCCCCATGCCAACAAGGATGACTCGTATTATGCCGGTAAATAATTAATTATTCATAGAGTACACCTAGCATTTCCTCCTTTTTGGAGACTTCAAAGGGAGGATGGAAGCCCAAAGGATTTTACGCAAATTCTAGTTAGTTCCCCCGCTGCCTTCTTATGCAGGTGCATAATATCCTAGTGTATATTTCTGTCCTCACTGCAGGCTGCATGGGCCCAAGAAACCTGTTCCAGAAGACAGACAAACACGGAGACATCTTCATGCCAAACTTAATTTAAAAGGTTTTATTTGGACTGTAAATCTTCTAGTCTGAATGGGAAACTCACATACCTGCTTCAAGACTTTTTGAGAACCACTTTATAATAAACCCAATCAACCACATAGCACTTGATTGAATAAAGTCTCAACTTTCTCACCTCTTATTCCCATAGTAAAATGCAGCCATTATTTCCAGAAACCGGTGTTTTGTTCAAGTTCTGCTGTGCTGTACCTTTTTGCTCTAAAGCACCATCCAGTCTGAATATTTGAAAATCCTTCTGCTTTGTCCCTGCCAAGAGGTCAGAGAAGGCCAGTTAAATATTAAAATCATTAGTAAGACATGTTAAGAAAAGCAGGAATGTGAGTTATCAAATCTTACTAGTAAACAGGATGGCCCTGGCTCTTATGTAACAAGTCGTTACACCTTGTTTCTCTTAGTGTAGCACCTTTTTTTTAAGGAATTTAACGGGAAAGGTTTCTCAGCAAGGAGGCCATCTATCTTAGTTTAGTTAGTTGTTAGATCATTGTAAAATCCATGCTTTGTTTAACTTTAGAGTACTCAGACATTCTATATGGATATACTTACAACTATAAAATGACTCCCACAGACCCATATCCTATATAAACTAGTAGTATTCATTTTAATAGTGGCATCGTATACCGTGTACCAGTGCTGTAGTCAAGACCACCTTAGTCGAGTCTAACAACCGTTCTAAGATCAACATAAACATGAGATCAACATAAAATCAGCGAAGCGTCCTAGGGCACAAGAAGGACACGCATGACAGCACGGGCAACCCAACATTCTAAGTAGTAACTAATAATAAAAGTGCTGGAGCATTTATTGCATCCCTGCTCTGCTGTGTCTTCCTACGTTGGGATGAACGGTGACTTAAGTCTGTCTGGGTTCCGTCCCGACACACGGAGCCTTCTCCCTGATGACAGAAGTTCTGGAAAGAGACATGTAGACTAGAGAGTCTGCAGGGATTCTTTCGGCTTGTTTTCTAACCCTTCCTCGTACAGGCTCTGTATGGACTACTCTTTCCTCCCTGTTATCCTCATAGCCGTCTTGTGTGTGCGGACCAGCGTGCGTCTCAGCTGCACTGTGAAGTTGCCCATCCATGCTGTGACTCCATATCTGACGATGCTCTCCAGAATCGCCCAGTAGAACGTGAGCATGCTCTGGCTGCTTGCTCCAACAGTCTCAGTCGCCTTAGAAAGTAGAATCTCTGCTGCAGTCTATTACACAGGTGGTCCATGTGTGTTTTCTAGCAGAGAAGATTGTCTATATGGACACCGAAGTATTTCTAATGTTATCTACCTGGGTGATTTGACGACTGGCTCATGGTCAATCACTTGCCTCGGGTCAAGGACCATCTCCTGTGTTTTTATGACATCTAAGATAAGATGGTGGGTGAAATGATGGTTGATAAAGGCGTCTATCTCATCGTGGTACACAGAACTTTAGTTTATTGTCCCCGTGGAGAAATAAGGTGGCAGCAGCAATTACATCACAAGACATTTTGACAACATGAAGACAAGTAAACAAGACAAAATGACTCCTTTTTAGACATATAGACACACTACACACAACATAGACCAGGGCAATCATGCATGGGGGGGGGGGCCCAGACCACTTGGGAAAACAAGAAGAAAAAATAAGCCTTCTCCAGAAGGGTTTATGTCCTTTTGGAGACGGCTCGGAATTGATGTATCATCCACAAATGGATTATTTGGGTGAACTTACCTGTACAGGTAATTTCATCCTGTTCATAATTTATGTGATGGGACAGACAGTAAATTTAGCTAAAAATGCTGGCCGTCGTGCTGGTGGCTAAAATGAAAATGACTGATGATGCAGCCCGGGATATCCCATGCTTTCAACGTCAATGGCCACTGCAGATGGACTCTGAAATAAAACCAGTACCCGTTCTCTGAGCAAACAATGGTTTGGTTTTAAAGGACAAAGTTACTCAAGTAAAAAACTGGACTCTGTCGAGACCAACTAGAATATTTGGACAAGTCTGAGACAAAAGAAAAACGTCTCGGGTACTACAGCACTGCGGTCTACGTGGTGAGGTGGTAATAGGGGTGAGATTTGAATAATAAATACCTTTTTGTATTATATTGAACAAGACTTGTGTTGACTTTAAAGTGTTTCTCATTTTGCTGGGGACCCATTGGATCCCCCTGATGGACGCGGTGGGACACTGGAACCAGGAAAGATCCTGGAACTGCAATCCCGCTGTTATGATCGTTAATGGCCCGCTCTCATTAACACAGCTGTGTGTCCTTGGAGCCTGTGTGGGTCCATAGGTCCAGATCACAATCCATATCAAAGCAGTGGTGCACGTCCCTACACCGGAATGAAGCGGCTTTATTATAGTGAGTCTGTCTACATTATTAATGCTCTCAGTCTGCTGGAGGACCTTTTAAATTCTTTAAATGGCCAAATTCATCCAGTTATAGACAGCTGGGCTATAGGACCAATAATCTGAGGTCCAAGCTTCATTATTAATTCAGAAAATTTTTAATTGGCCACATTAATTAACATTTGTACCACTCATGCAAATTTAGGGAGCTTCCTCCACAGCGCTGCGGAGGAGGGTCTGTCTAGACCACACAGCATTCTGGGATGGGAGGAAAACCTGCTCTGGTTTATCGGCATTTCTTGAAACCAATCACGGGCTAAGCTCCAGACGGAGCCCTGGTGCCGCTGCTAAATAGTCTCAGGAAGGAACTAGTTCTGGTGGAACATGTGGACGTTCAGAAGTTTTAGTTGTCAACAGAAAACTCTGAGCCTGCTCAGTCTCAAATGATTTTCTATTTCCTGGAAATCTAAACCTTCATGCAAAGGAGGAGGAAGTGAATGTGAAACCAAATATGAGCCGGGACTGAAGCTGCACTACACAGCATTTTAATATAGACACACACCTGGTGTATCAGCCGGAGTCACAGAGAAAAACACAGCATCCTCGCTGACAGGTCTGAGATAAGGTTAGTGCAGGAACCGGGACCCTGTAGGTCTGAGATAAGTTTTTCAGCAATTTCCAATCTTCTCTCAAAGAGGAGTATGGTGTGAAAAGGGCTTTCCGTTCTTTCCAGTGTTCTCTGTGTCCCTGGGGCTCAGCTGATCTACTTCCTTCCTCCAGTCATGTCACTGGTGTCCAGAAGAACTACAAGTTACTTCAGCGTTGCTAGCTGGGGGCCGGACGGAGCCACGGTGCCGCTGCTTAATAGTCTCAGGAAGGAAGTTGTTTTGGTGGAACATGTGTACATTCAGAAGTAGTTTTAGAGATCTGAGGACCAGGTAACCATGGTCCTCAGATTGGACAGATAGTCTAGCTAGCTGTCTGGATTTACCCTGCAGAGATCTGAGGACCAGGTAACCATTGTCCTCAGATTGGACAGATAGTCTAGCTAGCTGTCTGGATTTACCCTGCAGAGACCTGAGGACCAGGTAACCATAGTCTGCAGAAATACACCAGAGTTTAGAACGCCAACACAGAGACAGAGGACGGGGACAGACATCCTAAGATGACATCCGATTCCCAGCAGAACAAGAGCAACCTCAGAAGTGGAACGTCGTGGATATTGACTCCACATTTAGTTGTTGCTGAGCATCTTTATTTTCTTGATAAGACTAGATGTTAGCTAGATGTGAGCGTACTCTGCATGTTATTATATTCAATGTGTTTAATAATGTTAAGGCCATGCAGTCCTGTGAAAAATGTGCCTAATTTAGCTGTGGACATAAAGCTTTGATAGCATGTGTTAGCCTCTGCCAGAAGAGGAGAAGTAAACACGGTATGAGTTTTTGATTTTCCGTTTTCACGTAACTATCCCAACAGGGACATGGCAGCGAGCCTTGTCGGACCGCCCCTAGGCCGAGTGAATCCAACTGAAAGACTAAGGACTGTGTTTTAGACACACTTATGCTGATAATAATCATCCAAAATGATGTGAAAAAGGGATGCAAAACTTCCACAAAGGGACACACAGCGACTACAAAGAACTGCCAAATGACCACAGAGACCCAAACCAACCCAAATCGGGGGGGGGACATTGGTGCCAAGTGTTTCAATTTAAATTGAAAAACATAATGGTTATGGTGGGATTTCTGTTTTCTTAAGTCTCTAAGATATGATGTGTAGGCCAGGACATCTGGAGCATGTCAATATTTATTTAAAATGGTATGTAGACACCTATGACGCCTTTAACAAATATTACACCTCCTGCAATTTAAAAATTGCAGATCAGATTAATTGTTCCGCCCTAGACCAATATCCTTATTCAGCTGCTCAATGCTCCACTATGTTCACCAGCTAGTCGCTAGCTTTGGCTGTCTCTGTTTGGTGCTGGGCAGATAGACCAATGGGGGGGGGGTAGAAACAACACCAGTGTTCTTACAGAGAGTTAAGAGGCTACAGATGTCCCAATGAGCTAGGGCTGCACAATCATTTGAACATCCAGCGATAATTCAATTTACCTTGATTAACTTGCCTTAAAGGTCACCTGGCTCCTACAGTACAACCACACAGACCCCCCCACTCACAGAGGGGATAGCTAGAGCTGGGCATTATGAAAAAAATGTATATCACACTATTTTTAACCAGATATTTCCACAATATTGTAAGGTTGACTTTTGGTGCTTTCACAAACTCATTTGTACAATGAGATTTTCGATAACTAATCATCAGTAATGTGGATATAATGACGGTAAAGGCCAATAATAGAACAGCTGGGACCGCCTGAAAGTCCATCACTTCACTGTAATGTAGCCTGTTAAACCAGGAAGGGAAACACTTGTCACATCAAGATATCACCATATCCAAAACCAATAATTCACCTTAATATTTTCTGTTTATACAATACCGCCGACTACATCAACAGAGCGAAGCAGAAAATGCTGAAAATACAGTCCCTGACAAAATTATGTCGCTTATCTATTTTGTAGAAACACCTGCTATTAACCTGACTTTTAATTATAATTGGTGTAAGAAATAGCTCTATGAAAAGCTAAAACCCTCCAAATGATGTTCAATGCACTGAAATAAATTAGTTTCTACGAAAACAAGATTTATATTTACAAGACAGAAAGGTCAATTTTGGCAAGACAAAGTTTTGTCCCTAACAGAAATTGAACAAATTTACTACATAAATATGTCAGCAAATTAAATAGTGGTGCTGTGAGTCCAAATTAATATCTTGTATGACTTCCATGAGCTTGAAGGACTGACCCATGTGGTTTGGCAAGGATCCAGACCATGTGTGTGATGAAGTCCTCAGTAATGGCTAGAAGCAGTCCTGCTGCCTCCCAGAGTTCATCAGTACTCTTTGGTTTGGTCTTCCATGCTCTCTCTTTCATCCTACCCCACATATGCTCCATGATGTTCATGTCTGGTGACTGGGCCGGCCAATCCTGGACCATCTTGATCTTCTTCGCCTTGAGGAGCTTTGAAGTGGAGATGGAAGTATGCGATGGAGCACCATCCTGCTGCAGAATTTGGCCTCTTTTATGGTTGGGAATATAAGAGGTAGCTAAGATTTCTTGGTATTTGAGACTATTGATGTTGCCTTCCACCCTGCTGATCTCTCGCACACCCCCATACTGGATGTAACCCCACACCATGATTTTTCCGCCACCAAACTTCACTGTTTTCTGTGTGAATCTTGGATCCATGCGGGCTCCAGTAGGTCTCCTGTGGTGTAATTCAACAGAAGATTCATCTGAAAAATCCACTTTCTTCCACTTCTCCAGCTCCATCCTTTAGCAAGCTGTGGGCCTTGGCAAATGCCTCACAGTTTTTCAATTGTCTTTTGTTTAGTACGGCTTCTGGCACTGATTCGACCATGGAGGCCATTTCAAGACAGAACCGACAACCGTTTCTGGTTGACACAGGGACTTCAGGGGACCAGGTCTGGTGAGCTCTGCTGCAGTGGAAAATGGGTTGGCCTTGGTTTCGAGCCACAAACGGTCCTCTCGAGCAGTTGTCTTGCGGGTCTGCCTGACCTGGGCTTGTCAAAAACACTCCGGTGTCTTCAAATGTTTTTTATCCTCTGTCCTTGACGCTGAGACCATTGAAGGTGTCTGCCACATCAGCAGTGGATCTGGTCTTCAGCTTCTTAATAATCCAAACTTTAGTCTCAGGGTGAATCTTAGGCATGTCTGCAGAGGTCTAGTTGCAGTTGATGTGAAGGTCCATGTACTGGGGTTGTTTTTATACACACCTGAGACCTGATTGATCCTTATTATCCCAGGTGAAGCTCATATGACAAGAACACACTTATGTCTTTGCAAACATTGACTCAATGGGCTTTACCAAGCTGGAATATTGAATACTTTTTGACAGTTTCTTTTTGCACTGAAACATTTACAAAAGCTGTTGGGATTAAAATGAGCCATTTCTTGTAAATAAATCTTGATTAGAAATATATTTCAGGTCAATTTGTACACAAGCGACAAGACTTTTTGTCAGGGACTGTACATGTTATGGTCTTCTTTACAAATATTAATAATAGTCTGACTGACTGACGTGTGATGTGTATATCTCTAGGTAAAGAAGTGTATTCTTATAAAGTGTATCTAGAAGTGCATTATTCAACTTTTGTTTTTGATAAAGACGTGAAAAACATGAGACTCAATACTTCTAGAATCGCAAAGATGAAAATCCCAATAAAAAGCGAAGCGGCAATGTGTAGGGAAAGAAAGAATCAGGCAGAGTTAAAGCTGTTGAGATGTATTTGGAAGAAAAAACAGCCCTGCAAATAAAATTATTCTTTTCTTGTAAAAACTGATGTTTGCAATTACTCCAGTTAGAAAAGTACTGCAGCTCCATGGAGGAAACCGGATCATCCCCCCCCCCCCATCCATAAGGCTGACTGGGTTACTGGTGTTTCAGGTCTCTCCTCTGTGTGTGCTGACCTGGAACTGTGGGAAAGTGGGCAGAGGGATCATTGGTTACACTAAGTGACCCAGCAGGGCGTGATTTGGACCTGTCTGACTGGTTTTGCAGCGGTTCATGTTATCATCTCTTATAATAGTGGATATATATATAATATGGATAACACATTTGATTTAATGAGTAAAAAATTGAAAAAAGGCAGACTTTTTTATTTTTTATGTTGCTATACAATTTGCCTGTAAGTGGCACAGATATCAGGTTTCAGAAACTGTCATGTTAATATTTTAAATTGATTAAAAAGTTAAAAAAATCCCCCAGCATTGTCCTTTTGTGTAAAATGGTGTGTCTCTCAGGTCCTTATTGTTTGTTTGTCTCCTCAGATGACACTGATGGACCCCCTCCTCCACCTGCTGCAGAGCGCCAGGTGAGAAAGAAAGAAGAGAAACAGAACACGTCACTCTTTTAAATGTGATAGTAAAATGCATTTATTTTTCATTTTTAAGATCCAATATGGTATATAGTATCAAATCATAACGAGTTTTCTCAAAATACATTACAGATAGAGTAGGTCTAGACCCCACTCTATTATTTACAAAGACCCAACAATTGCCCCAAAACAGGCATTTAGTGCTTTAGATTTATTATAATTATAGATAGTTGGTATGATGAACAGTGGCAATCAGTAGGGAGTAGCGGCAGCCATTTTTATGTGTACCGTTTCCATGGTAACGTATTAACTTCTGTATAAGCTCCCTTTGGGCAGGCCGCGGAGGTAAGGGTTCACAGTAACGGACACGTAACGAGGCAGAGAGCCATTCTGCTGTGCACCAATCAAATGACCTCGGCAAACCGTTCCCTCCGTGGTGTTTCTGTGATATTTACTGTGCCTTGGTCGATCCCTCCAGCTGGTCCAGTCGCTGGGTGTGGCCATCTACAGAGCTCTGGACTGGGGGCTGGACGACAGCGAGGAGCGGGAGCTCGGCCCCCAGTTGGAGCGTCTGATTGAGCGCATGGCCGGTGGGGACCAGGGGGGGGAGGAAGTCTGCACCGGCAGGAACGGCGCTACAGACGAGGGCTACAGCGGCCAAGAAGAGGAAGAGGAGGAGGAGGAGAAGCAGGAGGGAGTGGTCAGGCCCGTGTGTACGTTCCGCCAGGTGGTGGCGCTGTGTGCGTCCCGGCTGGCCAACCCGAGCCTGGCTCCAGAGCACTACCAGGCAGTCTGCAGGGCTCTGTTCGTAGAGACTCTGGAGCTGCAGACCTTCCTCAGCAAGATCAGAGATGCTAAGGAGGTACGTTAGGTTGTCCTGTCCACATTAAATTAAGCAGAGTTTTGCAAATGCAAATTTGATTCCTAAACTGTGTTTTTCTAATGTATTAATTTTCCAGCCCTCCCTTTCCCTTTTGCCACTTGTCAGGCCTCCATTGTAAATAAAAACCTGTTCTTAATGACTTTGTAAAAATAAAGGTAAAATAGTTTGAGTACAACCCCTTTAGATCTTGCATTTTGCACATGTGGCAGTGTTTGAAATGTTACTGTTGTCACTGTAGCTTGCAATTAATAAAATAAAAATAAATAAATGTGTCTGTTTTGTTGCACAGATGCTGAAGAAGATCACAAAAGAGGAAGCACCGGAAAACAGGCCTACATCTGAGCTGGACGCTCTGAAACACACAGACTGGGTGAGACGGAACAGGCGGGGGACACAGTGTAACAGGGAGGACAATACAGCAGTGTGTTGGACTGAAGAAGGCAGTGTTGACGTGTGTGTGTCTGTGTGTCTGTGTGTGTGTGTGTGTCTGTGTGTGTGTGTGTGTGTGTGTGTGTGTGTGTGTGTGTGTGTGTTGTTTCCACCCCAGGCCCGTCTGTGGGTGCAGCTGATGAAGGAGCTCCGTCAGGGAGTGAAGCTGAAGAAGGTGCAGGAGCAGCCGTTCAACCTGCTGCCCACCGAGTTCAGCCTCACTCCCTTTGAGATGCTGATGCAGGACATACGAACTCGCAAGTTCCAGCTACGCAAAGTCATGGTGAGAGGCAGCGCTTGGTTTCACCTAAAGATGGAGCTGATTGTGGTTTTTCTTTTTTCTTTTTTTTTAAGTGGTCAGGGATCAGCATTCCCCCAGATTACTTTATTCCGATCATGTACATCAGCTTGTAGTGACCGCCGCCTTTAATCAGACGCCCCCCCAGACGGCCTCGATGCCGCCACTTTCAAACCAACATGGCGTGCGGCCACTCACCAGTGTCTGTTACAGCTTGGAGGCCCTTGGCAACCATTTAAAAGGTCTGTCTTTCTTATGCTATGTTCCCACTTGGTGCCAGCCACCAGCGTCTGTTTTACATTTTAATTCTGAAGTTAACCGTGCTTTAAAAAAAGTCGTGAGTGCTTTTTTAAACACCGCCGCCGACTTCTTTTCTGCAGCTCAGAGCGTCTTTTTCATAACAACAAGCTCAGCGAGCTATACAGTATGACTGGGTGCTTCTCTACAGGGAACTCGCTTTGTTTTATGTATCGTTGGCAGCACTGCTCTCTCTCTCTCTCTCTCTCTCTCTCTCTGTGTTCTTTCTAGCTCGCTCCACCCCTTTGTTTTATCTAACATAAGCACTGCTCCACATAGTGCTCTAGGATGCTGTAGCTGTTGTTATAGCAACAACAGGACGCGCTTGGCTACTTTTTGGAACCATAATCTCCAAATTCCACAGGATGTGGAACGGCTGCGGATGCCGGAGAGCTCCGCATCAACTCAGCACAGGGCAGATAGTGCGGGACAGAAAGTCAAGCACAAAAACAAATAAAACATCCGGTTTAATTTTCAAAATAAAAAAGATTGTGCTCACGGCGGATCATATCTCCCTGCACTGCACCTTGAAGACAGCTCCGAGTTGTTTCCTCTCTACTCCTCTGGATGGAAACTATCGGGTGGTGGTTTTGTGGTTCTATTCTATGAGATCTCGCGGGTCCTCGAGACTTTAGCTGTCAGTCATAGACGCAGCCATTCACAGATCCAGACCAGGTGGGTGTTGACAGAAGTCAAGTGTGAACATAGCCTTAGTTACCCGTGTAAACATGAAAAAAACATCTGAGATTGACTATTAATCACAAGAGCCGTCTGTTGTTTAGTTTTCGTAGGGAACCTAAAACTGTTGTTATGACCCTATAAAAGGACTATTCTGGTGCTGAGAGAAAAGTCTCTCTTGCTGCACTAATGTAAATGTATTAAGCTCAAGACACGTTTGTGTTACTTTGTTACTTAGTTATTTTTGTAAACAAAAAAGGCGTGCAGCTCTATTATCTGAGCAAATACAAGTATCGGATCAGGACTCAATATTTAAGAATTAAGATCAGGCCTCAACAAAGCTGATTGGGACATCCCTCGTTTAAACTAATCAAGCTGAGCAATAAGTATGATGGGAACATGAAAGCAGTTAAATAGTCTATGCCATAGACTCAGATGAAATGTCAGTTGAAGAGTAAGAGATGAGAACAGATGGAATGTCAGGTGAACTGTAAACAATTTCAGTTGTAGACTAAGCGACAGAGATGATGAAAGTGTCTGCTCTGCATATCATTGTAGTGTCAGTTGACTGTAAATGCTTAAAGCTGTTGCAATGTCAGTGAGGGGGTAAATCAGAGCATCACTGATCTTAAAGCCAGCATATCTCCACCAGACTCCATGTAAATAATCACTACTTTTAGTGTGTATAGAGCAGCATATCTCCACCAGACTCCATGTAAATAATCACTACTTTTAGTGTGTATAGAGCAGCATATCTCCACCAGACTCCATGTAAATAATCACTACTTTTAGCGTGTATAGAGCAGCATATCTCCACATGTAAATGGGTGAATTAAGAGTTTATTTCAACCAGACCAGAGTGGTGATTGTTGGAACAGTGGAAAGATGAACCAAGACGGCTTTTGGTAGTTTTATTTACTTTGTCTACTGTGAATGAAGTGTGTTTTACGATGATTAAAGTAGTGACTATTTCTATGGAGTCTGGTGGGTTTGGTGATGGTGATTTCGGGGCTGTTTCATGTTTAACTAAAAGGATCTTACTCTTTAACTAAAAGGTCTATCTTTGTAGGGATCCATCCCAAAATGTTGTCAGACACTTAGTATTATTTATCTGAGTCTGTCAGTGGCAGAAACGGACAACTTTGCATTAGAAAATAGGGTCCCGGCTGAAAAATACCGGATTTACCCTTTAACTCTGGAGAAATGTTTTCATCATCACTTGACTCTGTTCAGCACGAGGACATTGAGGGCAGACAGGAGTGAGACTGTGACGCCTGTCTGTCATTTAAAGACCTTGAAGCCACCCTCCTCTGTTTTCAGGCAGTCCGCTGCACCATATACCATGTAGGCTTTATTACAGGAGGAACATGCAGTCACCTTGAGGACTTCTTCACAGGGAGATACATAATTCAGCCTCAGAACACAAATATTAATGAAGGCTTCTCCCAGCCTTCTGTTCTCGCAGCAGTCACAAGGAAAATCATCACCCAACTCTGCGGATACCCTCAGCTCTACGGAGCACTTCTTACAGCTCTTTGTTTTGGTTTTATGGCTTTAAGCTAATCCTTTTGGTTCAGTCTCTTTGCTCTTATCAACTGTTTCTGTGAGAAAGCTCTTACGGACTGTACCTGCTCAACACCAAATGGCAGAGGAAGTTAGCAAGTCTGCTTAGCATTTAGCAGCTAAAGAGAGATTTTCATTTTTTTTAAGCTCCCATATTGTATAACGTAAAGCATGTCAAGGTGCTGTATAAAAACTGTAGTACCGAAGTACCAAAATGCTCAATCCACAGTGAAATGCACACAGCCCGTATTCAGAAACGCCGTCTACTACAATGTGTACAGTAGTATGAACCTGAAAATGAGCATGGTATGGGACCCTTAAGAGTTGGTGGACACCAAAACAGAGCTAAAAGGAGAGTTAATTGCTGCGAAATGTGTTAATGGGTACATATGCTAACATGTTTGCTATATCACATTTATCAGGTGATATGCCAGTGTGTTGACAGCTTGTTGCATTGTTGCGTCACTGTATGATTTACAGACACTACAGTGGGTGTGGTGTTTCTTGTTTTACTCAGGTGGACAGTGACATTCCCACGAGTGTAAAGAGAAATGCCCATGAACTGATACTGGATTTCATCAGATCAAGACCTCCACTTAAACCAGTGAGTGGGTTTTGCCTTTAATTGAAGTTCACTACCCCAGTGTGAAGAAGGATACATGTGTGCAGTTTTTCTTGCCGTTTACAGTATACCCTGAAAAACCCTGAGTGGGCATCACAAAGAATCACAGAATGCTGAATGCAATAACCAAGCAGGTAGAAAGACTTGTATAGATAAAGTGGATAGTATTTGTCTGTAAATGTAGCTTAACAAAGTTAATGTGACAGTTATCTGAACTCCTGTGTAACATAGTAATATTAATGTAACTATTCGTCCCTATCATAATTCATATATCAGTGATAAAAGCTGACATTTATACATCACTAAGTTGCACGCTTGTACACAATACACATTTGTACTAACACTAGCTTACATTTACTGTGTATATATCCAGTTTTGACTAACGCATTGCTAACATTAGAGGCTTCCTGGTATATGTATGTATCCACCCCTAATACGCCTGTTTTAATAACTGATACCAGTAAAACTATCCCCCTAGCCTTGATACATACTGATATTAATAATACACACCCAGGGATGTGTTTTACATTAAGTTGTAAACTTAAAATAACTTGTTTTTTGATGTAACTGTATAAAGACTTTACATGTCTTTTATTGGAGTTATCAGCCATTTTATAATGCCTCTGCCCAAGCAACAATCGTGGCCGAAGGCATTATTTTTTCAGGTTGTCCGTCTGTCTGTCCCATTATTGTGAACGCCATATCTCAGAACCTCCTGGACAATGTTCCTTTTTTTATTTTTTAAATCTGGCACAAGCATGCTATCGGACTCAAAGATGAAGTGGTTTGATATTGGTGGTTAAAGACGTGTTTTGGCCATAACTCAAGAATTCTCAGCCTAATAATGACATTTCACACAAATTTCTAATAGGATAAAAAGATGTCATGATGACATGTTACATTCAAAAGGTCAACTTTACTGTGACATCATAATGTTCTGCAAACACTTTTTTTTAGATCTTCTGTGCTGCAGAGTTGACGATGTGTGTAAAGCATGTTTTTTTTCCAAAAAAGATACACTTAATACCTTTTACCTGATGATGATGATGTTGTTGTTGTTGTGAGGACTGCTTCAAAGTCTTCCCAACATATATTATTTGAGTCTGGATAGATACAACTGCAAGCTGGTGATTCTAGTTTAGTACGTCTGTCAGTCAGCTGTGGTCTTCTCCTGGTGCTGTTTGATTACAGTGTAGTGAATTATGCTCAAACTGTATTACTGAGTTTTTGGCATCAATATTACCAGTACTACATGTTATTCTGTGTTTTAATGTCTAAATGCTGTTTCAAAAGCTTTTTGCATTTTGAATGGGTGGTTACATCATATCTTTGAAACATGGCAGCACCAAGAGAATCTTAGTCATGTCTTTTAGGTTTCTCAGGAGTATAGATATGTTCTAATTGTTTCTCCTCATTAGGTTTCAGAGCGCTGCCTCCCCCCTCCTCCGCCGCAGCAGCAGAGCCTCCATGACCGGGTCCTTGCCGAGATCAAGCAGGAGAGAAAGCTCCGGCCCGTGGTCCTGCCCCGCTCCAGACGTAAGGGCACGGTCATTCACCTGTTTGTGGTGCTTGTGTGGGGGATGGGGGGGATTTTCCCCCTTTCTCGTCTACATATTCCTGCCTCTGCTCAATGTGTACCCCCCCCCCAGTGGTCATCTACTTCACCAATAGCCCTGGAACATATATTAATTATTTACTTAAAATAGAAGTATATAAACAAAATAAAGCACTGTTACATGAACAATCTATAGTGCCATAGAACGATAAAATCCGAGCGGCAGACACTCCCGAGGAGTAAACGACCGTTTCCAGAGTGAAAGCATTTTGTTTTGGCCTCTTAGCGAACTCCGCTCTCCGGCATGAAAGCGTTGTGTTTTATGTTGACACCACTATTAAAGTGCATAAGTGTTTTGGCATGGCTGGACGATTGGCTCTGTATCCATGGTGCTATTTGAAGAGGGATTTCATTTCATTTAATTCATGTTTTGTTTTGTTGTGCATGGTCAAAATCATCCTCCCCTCTACTTTCCAAATGTAATCATGGGGTAGCCCAGCGTTGTTAATACTAAAAACATGTCTATCTGGCGTGTCCAGGGTTTTGAAGAAAGTTAGTGCAACTCCAGGGGTCAAAGGTTACATGACGCCCTTGCCAGGGAACCAAAGACACGCTCTGTGTCATTGATGAAAATTACAAATTTCTTTGAGTTTGAACGTTGTTGGAAACCTTTGGGATAATGTAAATAAATACATAACAAAAGCATAGGTTTATTCGGTTTTAGACATTTTAATGCAAAATGTAACACATATTGTATCATTAAAGACATTTTATGGGATTTGGATGAGAGAAAATGTTTCCAATGACCTGTGGTGCTTTGCAGGACCAAAAGCAGACCGCGTTTTGTTTCCGCCAGACAGACACAGAAGTACTTAATAATTAAAAAATAAAAATAAAAAAAATAATTAATTCCCTGTTAGCAGGTACCAGAGACGAGCCAAGCAGCTACCATGTAATGGAAAACGCCATGAGTGCAGCCACAGTCCCAGTGTGGCTCAACACTGAAACCACATTTTACCACAAAATTCAAATACTTTTTCATTTGTCATTTGAAAAATTCATTCCAAGATTTGCTCTCTTTTTGTTTTGCTCTTCATCAGCTCTTAAGAGGGATATCCGGCTCTTTAGCCACTAAATGCTCAAGTACTTTGTGTGCTTTTTGGTGCTGGGCAGATGAGGCTGAACCAAAACCGAGACCTAATGGGCTGTAAAACCAAGGAGAGTTGAGCAGCCCCTTTAATCTAACACATACAGGGGTGTCCCTGCCGTTATATGGGTTAGGGACAGCCCCCGAGCCGTTTCTGGGCAGCAACTAAGCCAAATTAAACTAAAAGACTCAGTCCCAACTACAGTCATCAGCTCTGTCTTTAAGATTTTTGAGTGTTATTTATTTATTATCTGCTCTAGCTTTTCCAACGTTTTAGACACAGATATTAGAATAATAACGGTCCAAAATAATGTGAAAAAGAGATGCAAAACTACCACAGAGAGACACAACACGACTACAAAGAGACACAAAATGAATGGGGAAATTGCTTCTTATTTTTTTCATTGAAAAACGTTGGCTTTTCTTGAGGAAGGACGCCTGAAACCCTTTGTCAAATAAGCACATCTAAGTCTTATACAAAGCTAAGCAAAACACTGCACATAGTCTATGAACTCATTGTCAATCTAAAAAATATGAATTAGTGCAGCATTAAAGTCTGTTTTGTACTTTCTGCTTTGTGCTATGAAGCAATACAGCAAATTTAGCTCCAAATACGACTCATTGACTCATTAAATGCCGTGGAAAAGCTTTATGGGGACTGCAGCATAGCTCTTCCAACATTGTTGCTTTACGTTAATTATGCTAATGTCTTAAAATGAGTGTGGTAAAGAGTTATTGATGCTGAAATGCTACACAGGGTACATCTCAGAATGACTGCCCTCTGATCTCACCGGCTCTGATTTATTTGTCCCTGACAGTGTTTTTTGGTTCCTCCTCCCTCAGCATTTGGCTCTCTGCCCTGCCTGGCTCAGACTTGTCCTTGTAAAGGGAAATCTACTTCGTGCATCGACCTGTCCGTGTCCGAGCCCGGGGCTCGACCGCCGTCCCGCCCTCGCATCCTGCTCAAGGCTCCGACTCTGGCCGAGATGGAGGAGATGAACATATCCGAGGTGAGGCCAGGCAGCAGCTTGTTCTTTTTTTGGGGGGGGGCATTTACTCATTTGGTCATTTGCTATTACCTATATCGTGAACTATACTGGGAAAGACCAAACCAGATTTCAAACGCTAAAAAACCCATGGTTGTGTCCGTAGCTGTGCCGGTTATTTCTGTGTGATCGTGTTAGCCAACGGAAACAGAAAGACTTCTAATACGTCAGGAGGAGAGTTTATGGTTTTATATACTGTATGTCACATGTTACATTTTCACTGTTTAGAAACCAAAGCCCACTCTATTCTTCTCCAGGAAAACGCGGCTGTGTTGCATTTTGGGCTACGAGAATAAAATGTAGGCTACATCGTATGTACACTCAAATTAGCCGTGCATTGGGGTTATTTTCTAGTGGACTATATAGTGAGTGTAATTAACCACAGAGAATTAAGACCCCACTACAAAATGGTGAACCCACTATTTAGTGCACTGTTTCTGTGATGGGGAACGGTTTCAAACACAGCTAGAGCTGGCGTCACTTAGAAGGATCGCTGGTGTTTTTCACAGCGGCACAGACTTTGTTTCAAAGCGGAAGTGGGTTGAGAGTCACAGGATAACACAGAGGGGGGGAAGGGAAACACTGATTGAGATGATCCACTTCTCTTCATGGTGATCCACTCAACAACATGGGAAATCATCTTTTAGAGGGAAAAACTTGCATAACCATTTTCAAAAGGGTCCCTCAAGATATCTGAATGAAAAGGGGTTCTATGGGTACCCACAAGTCTCTGCTTTACAGACACATTTTATGCTAATCCCTTGCAGTTTGAGCAATAGCCATGCAGTTTGTCTTATGCAGTATAAAGTTATTTCCGCCTGTTCTAAAATGGTGTATTAAAATATTTCTGCAAACTAGGGTCTTGGAATTCCATAAATGGGGTATGACTGGAACACTTAGTCTTGTGTTTGATGATGTAAGCCCGTAATGTAGCCATTTCAATTTAGTGAGACCATTTTTTGAAACATGATCTCACTATTAGATGACCTGTTTTAACCTCCGGGGTAATCTTCCATCCTCATGACACTTTCCAACCACAAACTAGAGGCCGAGGACTTCAGGGGCTCTCCTTGGCTTTACTGACCGTAAGGGGCTGTCTCAGCAGTTTCCAGAACAGAAGGGCTCCCTATCCAATCGCCGATCTCCAGAAATCTCCAAATGTCAACATGTTTTGGAACCAAATCACAGCATAGCTTTTTCTATGGTGTTCCTCAAACTCTTGGTGTCTTAATGTGGTATTTTGGAGAGGATCTTTTACCTTTTTTTTATCAATTTGCAAATGATCAAAACAAGTTAAACCCTGGACCAAATCTGTGTGACAAATGGTATCAACCGAAACCTGCAGCAGCAACTTATGAGACATCAGTGGGCATGACCTCATCACAGAAACTCATATCATAATGTCCTGAGCCCTTATACTCATTTACAACTTCTTTTCAAGAATTAATAGGGATATATCGCGATTATTCGCGATGCAATTTCATAACAGCCTAGGGCGTGCTGCTAGCTAACATCCAGCATGCAGGAAACGTTAGACAACATTTTAAATAACTCATTTTAAATTTAACTATTTGGCCTTAGCAATAAAGAAGCCTTTCTTTAATCTTTATTATTAATTTATTTCATTTAAGATACTGTTTCAGTTGCACTTTTGATAAGAGGACACAAAGTTTATATAAATGAATATTTTTCAGTCATTTCATTCTGTTTGTGAGGAAATTGTATCGTGAACTTAAAATCGTTACATCACTGTTAATGAATTGACTAATTTACTAATATTTTTTCTGATGTATGACTTGACACCGTGCTGGGCTACATGTCAAAGTAACCCCCAGGTTCTCAGCTTTAAATGCTGAGGACCACTTCTATGAGGAATCTGCTGTTGACCTGCTATCAGCCCCTAAACACCCCCTGTCCCCCACCCCCACCCCTCTAGAGAAAGGGGGCTGGATTCTAAGGGCTTAATAAATGAAATGAAATCAAATCAACCATTTTAAAGCACACTGGAGTTTAAATTCTGCAAATATTTCTTGAAGGAGCAGCTGCTAAATATTGGATTTTCGATGCCCCTCTTTTAATGTCCCATTTTATTTAGACATTAAAATGATCTTAGGGTGTAACGTGATCCTTGACTATTTACAGTGCTAGAGTAATACTGACTTTTTTTCTTTTTAGAAGTGCTTTGTATTTCGGTATTTGCCAAGCTGATTCTGGATTTGAGGCTGCTGAGGCAAGTCAAGGTCCAAGCAGACCTTGACTTTATGAAGTTAGAAAACTGCTATTTTTATGGTCAATCTATGAAATCTCCATGACTCAGTCAACATATTGTGTCGCCCCCTTGATCAAACTTTTTAGGAACCCTTACCCAAAATAACAACAGTTTAATTCCAGTTTGGAGATTACCAGTTAAACCAGGCTTGTTTTCAGGATATTGTTTCATAAAATAAGTCTTAAAGGCGCCCTGTGGAATCTTCTTGTAAAGGAACAAAAAATGATGTTACAATCCAGCGTACTAAGCAAAAGGCATTGTGTAGATCTTTGAGATCTGCTCTGCAGCTGCTCTATGAAAGGTTAATTCTGGTTCAGTTTGTTAGATTCATTCAAAACCGGCTACGTTTTGGTTTAAAAACTAATATCTTTTGCTACATTCACGCCTCCATGGTGCCTCCATGCTGCCTTCTGTTTATGTCCAGTACACCAGGGTGTTGATGAGATATGAGGTTACCATGGTAACTACCTCATGTTTATGTCCAGTATACCAGGGTGTTGATGAGATATGAGGTTACCATGGTAACTGCCTCCTGTTTATGTCCAGTATACCAGGATGTTGATGAGAAATTCGGTTTGTGTGTGTTAGTTTAGATGGAGATTAGTTCTTCTTCTACTGGAGATAAAAATACTCGGTCGGAGATCACTTTTGGCCCAGAACTCCAACCAAACGTAGTATTGTAAATGTAACAGTAAAACGGTACTCTACTACAATACTACAGTTCTCCATCTGCAGCACATGTTTATCCTGTGTTGCCTTCTGTTCTTCACTTTAACTTGTCTTCATGTTCCTTCACATCTAACCCCTCCTAATGTTGCCCCCTGCTTTTCGTTTACTGTATTTGCCACATGCCCTCTGCTCCCCCCCCCCTCTTTGCAGGAGGAGGAGTCCCCAGACAGCGGGGAGCTGAGGAGGGCAGAGAGCTCCCCCACCCCTCTGAAAAGGGATCGTTCCTTCTCAGAGCACGACCTGGCTTTGCTTCGTGCCGAGATGCTTCCTTCGCTCTCTGAGTCGGCCCAGCTGGGCGGGGGGGTCAGGCTGAGGGGGGAGAGGCCTCGGTCCAGGACGCTGAGTGGCGCCGGGCCACCTCCTAACCACAGAGGTAGGTAGGTGTGTGTGTGTGACTGACTGACTGACTGACTGACTGACTGACTGACTGACTATGCTTGGTTTATACTGTTGTTACGTTTATTAATACATAAAAGTAAAATCTGCCAGAATTACCCTGGAGGCCTGGTGGGAGGAGGTCACCCTAAAATGAGATAAAACGATTAAGCAATCGTTCTGTATGTATCAATATTACATACAATAATACATTTTGCCCTATACAATACAAGATGATTAGGCTAATGCTAAAAGACGGCAACATAAAAACAAGAACAGGTGGGTAAGATTAACACCATCACATACATACACTAAGATGTCAGGCCAGATAACACCCACACACACACACTTATGTTGTATAACACATGAGGCACTATTCACTGAAAACATCAGGTGTGTGTGTGTGTGTGTGTGTGTGTGTGTGTGTGTGTGTGTGTGTGTGTGTGTGTGGTGTGTGGTGTGTGTGTGTTGTGTGTGTGTGTGTGTGGTGTGTGTGTGTGTGTGTGTGTGTGTGTGTGTGTGTGTGTGTGTGTGTGTGTGGGTGGTGTGTTGTTGGTGTGTGTTGTGTGGTTTGTGTGTGGGTGTGTGTGTGTGTGTGTGGTGTGTGTGTGTGTTCTTAAGCAGAGCAATGTATAGCAAGTACAACCCGTGCTCTCCTACGGTACTTCCTACTGTACATCTTCACTTCTGATTCTTTTACGGTATTCTAAACCCGGCTTGTTAGTATTCAGGAGTCTGAGTTAGTTAAAGGGTTAGTTTGGATCTTTGTTAAGCCGTGCTTGTTGAAGTACTTCTCTATAGTCCGGGTATTAGTAGTCTGGCTTTGCCAGAACTTCCTCCCAGAGCCCTGCGGATGAGTCTGGTGATTACACAGCATTCTGGGATGAGAACAACGTGCTCTGATCTATTCGCATTTCTTAAACAAACACAATCATCTTGGGCGGGGACTAAGCTCTGGACAGAGCCCGTGCCTCTGCTAATAGTCTCGAAGAGACTTGTTCTGGTGGAGACGTGTACGTTCGAAGTAGTTTTAGTTCGTCACAAGAAAACTCAGATTGGACAGATAGTCTAGCTAGCTGTCCTGGATTTACCCTGCAGAGTCTGAGGACCAGGTAACCATAGTCCTCAGATTGGACAGATAGTCTAGCTACTGTCTGGATTTACCCTGCAAGACCTGAGGACCAGTTAACCATCATTCCTCAATTGGACAGATAGTCTAGCTAGCTGTCTGGATTTACCCTGCAGAGATCTGAGGGCCAGGTACCATAGTCCTAAGAAATCAGCCGCGGTTAGACGCCAACACAAGGAAGAGGAAGGGACGGACATCCGCTGTAAAGCGGACATCCGCGAGACTTTTGGCGCACCGAGCAATCCCGGAAGTGGAACGTCATGTAATAATTAGTGTGTCATCTACATAGATGGCGGTCGCACGCCCCCAGTTTGGAGAACAGGAGGCAGGCACCAAAGCTAAAAATGTAATGCTGTGGTTTGAAATGAAACAACGTTGAGCTTATACGCAGACTTTCAGCTTAATTTGAGGGTTATCTACGCTGCTATTTCTCACTGTGACTGCCGTACTGTACATAAAGTGTGTGTGTTGTGTGTGGGGTTTGTGTGTGTGTGTGTTGTGATGTGTGTGTGTGTGTGTGGTTGGTGTGTGGGCTGTGTGTGTGGCTGTGGTGTGGCTTGTGTGTGGCTGTGTGTGTGGCTGTGTTTGTGGCGTGTGTGTGGCTGTGTGTGTGGCTGTGTGTGGTGGCTGTGGTGTGTGGCTGTTTGGCCGTGATGCCAAAAAAATAAAAAGTAATTGTAAAAAAAACCCATTGATCAGTTTAAGTGTACGCTAAATTTAGAATATCTTTACCGCCCTTTTCCTTTGGCACTACATTTAACCAATCACACAATCCCAGAATTTTTGTATTCCCACACACGTTACGTCTTCCCCTGCAGAAGTTCTTCTTCCTGTGTGCTCTGGCTCATAATATCCTCTTGTGTCCAGAGTGAATGGGATTTATTCGTTGCTATTGTAATAATCTCTCGTTTTGTATTTGAGGTCTCTTCCATTAACCGCGGAGAGTCCGGCCTGCTGGTCTGATCTGCAGTGCATTGCACAGTTACAGCTTATGTGTGGCAATATGGGAAAATGTAATGCCAAAGGGAAGGGGCTGTCTAACAACAAGGTGAAAATATTCTAAATATAGCATACACTAATGTATAGATATTTTGTCTGAAATCCGTCTCGCTGCAGCCCCCGTCCACAGCGGGACATTGCTTAGCTTTGGGTCAGTACTCCTGCTTCTCCAAACTGGGGGCGAGCTGACCTCCACCTGCTGTAGCTGACACACTGACTATAGAGAAGTAGCTCATACAACCCCACTTCTAAAAATCCAAACTATCCCTTTTCATCCCAACTACCTACTGCAGCCCCTTTTGATTGGTTAGATTCTCTTTTTGGCTGAAAGAACGGATCATCTGCTGTAGAGTTTGCTAGCAGTGAAAACCTGCAGCCTCTTGGCCCTCTGTGGCAGATGATTCCCACTTGCTGCTGTTTTCATTCTCCTCCTGCACAAGGAGACACACTGCCAGTTCTACTACAGCACAATCTGTGGGGATTTAGATTTTACATATAAATTAGCCATAAACTGACATTAAACCCAAGCCAACAAACCGTTTATCTGAGTGCATTTCGATCATCCATGCATCAGCCTAACACCCTTTTTAAAGTTCCCAGCTCCTCTGCCTTCAGGTCTGAAAGGAGAGCAGCCGTGCATCTAGAAGGTCGTGATAAACCCCAACAACTACTTCTGTTGTATCCACATCCCTTGTAACTATAGAATATATATTTAATTGGAAGTCAAATGTTTTTAAAGCTTTAATTCCAAACAAAAAGGCAATAAAATGATTCACTTTTTGTGGTGACATCCTGTTCCCACTGCCTCCAATCTACCCTCCGTTATACCTCCAGCACTAACCTCATTAAATTACTGTTATCTCACTGAAATAAGAGCTGAATAACGTGTCAGCTCGTGGTGCTGAAGTCCTGACAGCCCTTGCTGACACGGAGTTGCCCTGTATTACATCTGCCTCACCAAGCTGTTGTGATGGATTCTAATCAAATATAAAATGTGCTGATAAAGTCTGAGTGAAGGATGGGAGAAGCTAATGGCTTTGAATTGTGTGCTGCACGTAAGCCACAGGGAGGATGTTATCCGTATTTGTGCATTAGCAGCCTGGCGGTCCATATCCAGAGGTAATTGTTTGAAAAAACTTGACCTGAATCCATTCTCGGTCTCTAAATGGCTGAAAGCCGATCCACGCCGCCGCTGCATGCCACAAGCCTTAGACAATAAGAATTAGAGCTGCACAGTGAGAGGAAATATAACGCTGATGAATACAGCACTAACGATATTGCTTGCGATAAATAAACCAATATGCAAACATGCTCTCTTCTGCATTTCTGCTGCTTTCAGTATTCTGCTAAAATAAAACACATTGCTTGTTAAATTTAAAACAATTATAAGAAAATAATTTCCAACATTCTTTTATTGATTAAATTGAACATGTGTATTTACTGCGCCAGTTGATATCATGATGACGATAAAAAACAAAATATTGTGCAGCACTAATAAGAATAATGGATTGTATTATGTAGTGACTTGGATCTGCCAACATGGGGCTCTCCAGTCTTAAGCCCCCGCTGTCACTGGCAGCTGATCCACATTATTTGTACTGCTGATGTTTACCGGCCTGTCCCGGCCTTCCTCGCTGTCTGTTTACTTTCTATTAGAGCCAAATTGACACCTTCCATTTGCAGGGGTCGAAGAGGCACCCAGTTCCAGCTGTGTGTGGTCTACTTTTAACCCCCTTCCGCCATAACTGAGCCTTTCCTGCGCTCCCCTTTGTAGCCCAGCGGCTGAGCACACCTCTGACTGGGATCTAAGTTACAGATGCAGCAGCATGGTCTGAATCCCTCCACTGAAGTTCGATGATAAGACATGCCAGGGGTCGAGTGGAGTGACGAGCACTCCGACAGGCTGAGCTCTGAGAGCAGCTGAGTGAAAGAGGCTGAGCTGTAATTCATGGACTTGTTAGACTGGGATTTGTGTCCCCATTAATCTGCTTGTATTTAGTTTCCCCTGTCAAACTCTCATTGTTTCCACTCTGTCTCTTTCACTTTTCATCCATCCATCCCCCCCACCCCAGCCTCTCTCCCAGTTCACGGCTGGGTGCCGCCCTCTCCGGCCCGCCTGTCTCTGAGTTCAGTGGACGAGACCACAGAGGGATCAGAGGGGGCGTCTGCCTCCAGAGCCGGAGACGAGCACCAGTGGATGGTGAGTTGGAATCGCAGTCCTTTGCTTCATGTGACGTCTCAGTGCTCCCACTGGTAATGATAATGCAAACAACTGCAAAATTATTCATCCCGTCACTCTGAGCTGTTACTGAGTCCTTAGCGGCCCCATACTGTAAAATCTTCGATTACATAGCAGGTCAAGGTGATGTAGAAATACGGCGAAGTATAAAACACTCCAACCACAGACAAATGCACGCAGCCCGTATTCAGAAACAGTGTCTCTGAATGAGCCGTTACACTATGTATATATATACATAGTGTGTGTGTGTGTGTATATATATATATATATATATATATATATATATATATATACACACACACACACACACACTACCGTCAAAGTTTGGGGTCACCCAAACAATTTTGTGTTTTCCTGAAAAGTCCCACTTATTCACCACCATACGTTGTGACATGAATGAATGAGAGTCAAGACATTGACAAGGTTAGAAATATGATTTGTATTTGAAATATGATTTTTTTACATCAAACTTTGCTTTCGTCAAAGAATCCTCCATTTGCAGCAATTACAGCATTGCAGACCTTTGGCATTCTAGCTGTTAATTTGTTGAGGTAATCTGGAAAATGTCACCCCACGCTTCCAGAAGTAGCTCCACAAATTGGATTGGTTGGTGGGCACTTCTTGCGTACCATACGGTCAAGCTGCTCCCACAACAGCTCCATGGGGTTCAGTCTGGTGACTGCCGGGCCACTCCATTACCGATAGAATACCAGCTGCCTGCTTCTGCTCTAATGTTCTTGCACATTTGGAGGTGTGTTTAGGTCATTGTCCTGTTGTAGGATGAAATTGGCTCCCAACAAGCGCTGTCCACTGGGTATGGCATGGCGTTGCAAAATGGAGTGATAGCCTCTTATTCAGATCCCTTTACCCTGTACAAATCTCCCACCTTACCACACCAAAGCAACCCCAGACCATCATATTACCTCCACCATGCTTAACAGATGGCGTCAGCCATTCTTCCAGCATCTTTTCATTGTTCTGTCTGCGTCTCACAAACTTTCTCTTTGGGATCCAAACACCTCAAACTTGGATTCATCCGTCCCAACACTTTTTTCCAGTCTTCCTCTGTCCAATTCTGTGTTCTTTTCAACCATCTTAATCTTTTTCTTTTATTGGCCAGTCTCAGAAATGGCTTTTTCTTTGCCACTCTGCCCTGAACCAGAATCCCAGCCGCCTCTTACACTGGAGATGTTGACCCTGGTGTTTTGCGGGTACTATTTATGAGATGCCAGTTGGGGACCTGTGAGGCGTCTGGTTCTCAAACTAGAGACTCTAATGTACTTATCTTCTTGCCTCCCACTTCTTCTTCTACTCTGGTTAGAGCCTGTTTGTGCTGTCCTCTGAAGGGAGTAGTACACAACCGTGTGTGAAATCTTCAATTTCTTAGCAATGTCTCGCATGGAATAGCCTTCATTTCTAAGACAGAAGGACTGTTGAGTTTCAGATGAAAGTTCTCTTTTTCTGGCCATTTTGGCGTTTAATTGACCCCACAAATGTGATGCTCCGAAACTCAATCTGCTCAAAGGAAGGTCAGTTTTGTAGCTTCTGTAACGACCTAAACTGTTTCCAGATGTGTGAACATGATTGCACGAGGGTTTTCTAATCACAATTACTTCTAGCCAATGAGCAAACACCTTGTACCATTGGAACACTGGAGTGATAGTTGCTGGAATGGGCCTCTATCCACCTTGGAGATATTGCCCACCACAACCAACATGTGCAGCTAGAACAATTTACCACATTAGCAATGTAGAGAGTGGATTTCTTCAAAGTTAAGACTAGTTTAAAGTTATCTTCATTGAAAAGTACGTGCTTTTCCTTCAAATAAGGACATTTCAATGTGACCCCAAACTTTTGAACGTAGTGTGTATAGATAGATAGATAGATAGATAGATAGATAGATAGATAGATAGATAGATAGATAGATAGATAGATAGATATTTTATACAAGATACAAATAAAGCGTATATAGATAGAAATAGGGCTAGGCGATATTAGGATATTACTTTATCCAAAATAATATATCAATATATTGCCCAGCCTTTGGTAGAAAGTGCCGCTACAGTGCTGTTACAGTCATTCCCCGACTGCAATGACTGTGCAGAGATTCAGATAGCGCAGATATTAAAGACCCGGAAACGCTGACCAATCAGAGCAGGCTGGGTTGTTTG
>NC_045740.1:32701706-32716081 GCF_008692095.1 Etheostoma spectabile | reverse complement strand
GGCCTCAAAAAGAAAGATGATTGAATATAGGTATATTCAGACAGCCAGTATGAGGAAAAATATGTTTTTTTTTAACAATTAAGCATGTTACCAACGGAGACATACAATCACCTTGTAAACTTATTTATTGTTAAGTTAACAAACAGTTGCCTAGTTACACATCCAGTAGACACAGAGAAACATCAGCATTCATTTGTGCAGCCATTTGTTTATGAAATCAATTATTATTGCTATCCATTTCTTAAGCGTCCAGATTCTGTGTTAAATATATGCAGTGCAGGGGGCGCCCTGGCAGTCCAGGATAGAATGTCCTCAAAAATGCTTACGGTGGAACAAATAAAGTAGTGTTCATAACACAGAGACTAATTTTTGCAGTGTTTTGCCTTTGAGGTTTTAAAGTGTCACATAACAGTTTTTTTGATATCTATTAATCTACTGCTCACTATTGAGTGGTCTGACAGCCGGATCTCCTCTCTTCTTCCGCTGTGTTCAGGAGGAGTTCAGCCACCCTGTGGAGAGTCTGGCATTAACAGTGGATGAGGTCATCAACGTGCGCAGAGTGCTAGTCAAAGCAGAGATGGAGAAGTTTCTTCAGAATAAAGAGCTCTACAGTAACCTGAAGAGAGGAAAGGTAGCGGAGCGCAGCTTCCCTCGCTGCTATTTCTCACTGTGACTGACCGTACTGTACAGTAAAGTGTGTGTGGGGGTGTGTGTGTGTGGTGTTGGTGTGTGTGGTGTGTGTGTGTGTGTGTGTGTGTGTGTGGTGTGTGTGTGGTGTGTGTGTGTGTGTGGTGTGTGTGTGTGTGGTGTGTGTGTGTGTGTGGGTGGTGTGTGGTGTGTGTGTGTAGGGTTTGCTGCTGCTGCAAAGTTAATTTCCCTCTTCTCATGGCCATCGACCTGCCTACTGTGTAAAAGGTATCAGAGAAAACTTTTCCTCTCTCCTGTTCGTGAAATTCTATCTTTAAAGGATGTTTGTTCCGAGGCCATAGCCAGGATTTTAGGTAATACTGGGGTCATAACTCAATATTTCTTTTTTTTTATTAACGGGTTACTTACTGTTTTTTTCAACCCATTTTTCTATGTATTTGTTTCTAAGTGACTGATGGGAACAATAATCTTTGACATTGGTCCAGGAATAAGTGTGATCGCTGCAGTCGGCATAATAAGGCATTGTGCAGTTTGTATTTACATTTTAGAATATTAATCTGAGCCTGTCAGCGGCAAAAACAGAACTTTTAGTGGACGCTACTGATGAAGTACTTTTGCCCCATAAGGCTCCGGTGAACCGGTCTGCAGCTCCTGGTTACAGTGTTCACGCTTAATATAGACCAATGTCAGAGATTGTTGTTCCTATCAGTCACTTAGACATAAAATCATAGGAAAATACCGGCCAGGATGGAAAAAAAGGAAGTTACTCTTTAAGCTATGGTGGCCTGAAATCACAATTCAATTCAATTCAATTCAATTTTATTTATAGTATCAATTCATAACAAGAGTTATCTCGAGACACTTTACAGATAGAGGAGGTCTAGACCACACTCCAGAATTTACAAAGACCCAACAGTTCTAGTAGTTTCCTCCAGAGCAGCAACAGGGCCACAGTGGAGAGGAAAAACTCCTTTTAGGCAGAAACCTGGGACAGACCCAGACCCAGGCTCTTGGTAGGCGGTGTCTGAGTGGCCGGTTGGGGTTAGAATGAAGAGTGGAAATAACAAAATAGAAAAAATAGTAGTTCTTTATACAACAAGGCATTATTTTAACAATTTTAATAGTAAAGCTAATTATTATTAGTGGAAATGATCAACAGCCCAGTTAACCCCCGCCAATTTATCATGGTCATTTTATGATACCAGCTAGGAAAAATCTTACTTCTATCCGTTTGACATTTAGGAACACAGGTGTATTGATTCCTACTTGTTTCTCTGACAGATCGGTGTGCGGCTCCTGCAGTGCAAAGGTAACTTTAAGAACTTATAGTATGTGTCAGTGATGGCAATCAAGTGCTTTTTTCTGTATGCTTCTGTGCTTATTTGGCTATGTAATTGCTTTGCAAAATTGTATATTGTACCATTCAACACATTATTTTAGTTTGTCTAGTCATATGAAATTGTAAAAGGTGTAATCCCAGTGAAATGTAATCCCAGTGCACTGTGTAGTGAAGCGGCTGGTATTTCTGTTGACGTCATTTCTTCTGTTGTTCTTTTGTCGGTTTTTATCTGTTGCCTCAGTCCCAGCCCGTGTTGGATGTCTGGTTCTGTGCTCTGTAGGTTTGAAATTTAGGCTGTTTGTGTGTGTTTTTGTGGTTCTAAATGATGTGTGTGCTGCTGTTTGTTGGGGTGCTGTGACTCATTTGTGTTTTGTAACATTATTTAGTTGAAATACAGAGACTTTCCTCCCCCCAAAACGACCCCATAGGTCATTTGTACAAGCCGCTTAAAACAACCCAAATGTACGTTTCTTGTGGCGGCGACCTCTAGTGGCCGTAGTCAGGTGGCGTAGGATAAGGGGCTACAAAGTCTGCGTAGGGAGAAACCCTGTCTCTGCTCGATCTGTACCTGAAACCAGGTTTGTTCTACACGTCGTACATCCTGCACACGTCCTGTAGATGGCTATTTAGCTGTACAACTAACTGCTAAACTACTTCCGACTCGCTCCACTGGGTTTGAATGCAGCTGCTTGGTGCGTGGCTTAATCAGTTAATGTTCTGAATAAAACAGAATGTTGTCATTTTTTTCTGAAGCTGATGATGAAAGTATCTAAGTATCCAGTTGCCCATGCGCAGTACCGGTCAGGCCGGATGTAGGGATTGGTATGAAAGCCCTCAGCATGAGCGCTGGGCTGTTTGACATGGGGGCCGTGTAATTACAACTCAGGGGTCATTTGCGTGATGCTATTGGGCCCAAAATGCTTTTTCCCATAGACTTGCATACTTTGTTAGAGACCTCTGTAAATCAGCGGATCATTTTTATTAATCTTACATCAACTTATCACTGTGAAAACTTAAATAACCCTTATTTAAATCATTTTGTAATCTCTAAAAGCTGAATGCAGAATTATTTCCTTCCTCTGTTCATTTTGATGAGCCTGAAACGGAGTGGTTGGGAGGGGGGGTTTAAAAAATGAGCTGTGGAAGATCCATTTCATTTTCTACTCAAAAGTCCATCTTTTTTGGTCTCATGCACCACTGAGCTGTAGACACTTCTTTTTATGCATCCACGCTCTAGATCCTACTCTGTGCAAGTTACTCAGTTTGACTTGGGTGCAAAACACTACCCAGATCTTCCCTTCAGCTTCAGCACTACCGGGCCCACAGAGCAGGCGCGTTAGAGACTTAAGCCAAATATATCCAGTATATTATAATGCTCGCCTAGCTGCTAGTGTGGCACGCCCTCAGATCGAGGTAGCTAGAGCGGGGCCCCGAAGAGTTCAGATAGATGCAGCAACATGTCCAGGAGACAGAATCCAGAACTAAAACGTTACGTAAGAACGACTAATTTGTCTTACTCTGAAAGGACTTGCTCCAGTCTAGGTTCTGAAACTGGTTCGGCTTGTTGTGCCTGTGTTTCAGGGTCAGACAGGGGCTCCAACATGTACCGCTGAGCCGTAGCCATGGTGACCAGCTGAAGGGTTGTTGTTCTTCATGACACTAGCTTGCTTGTCATGGCCCCCCCTACTCTGCTTCTGACTGGCTAGCTAATCTTTACCTGAGTACTGCGGATGTGCAACTCCAACAAAAACATGTTTTTTGAAATTCAAACCCAGTAAGCCTATTCTGGTACAACCTCTAAATACAATTCTGAACCTGAAAATGAGCAGAATATGAGGTCCTTTAAAATGCGACCATTACGTTGAGTTATGAGGACATGTGACCCCCCCCTACCACCGGTCGGGGTACTAATTTAGGAAACACTCCTGCGAGACGTATTAGAGGTTAGGACCAATGACCAATGTGGTCGTATGGGTTGGAGGACCTGGTACATCTGTTTGATTAGTGATTTAGATGTTAATTTGTGACTGTGTGTATTTGCTGTGTAGGTGTGGCCTTAGTTTTTGTGTATTTTGAAACCATAGGCTGTACTTGGAGACTCTCTAAATAATTTTATGAAAGCCTGTTGTGTCTCCTCACTCTTTTCTCTGTCTCATTGTTTTCTCTTGTGCCTCTTCCTGTGCTCCAGATGAAGATTCCCTCGAAGAAGATGGCCCATATTCCTGTGTACACTGTAGGCTTCCACAGCGCCCCGAAGAGCCATGGACACAAGAGCCAAGTGTATAAGTGAGTGTGCGTTTATCTATAGACCCACCAGAGAGTGGAAAGGCTCAGTTATACTGTACTCCCAAACGGACAGCTGCGGATACCGCGGGCACGTACTTGTTCTATTTAAACTATCCGCTCTGAGGCTTTTTGGTTTTTGGCCCTTTTTTGAAGAAACAACATCCAAAAATTGTTTCTGTGCAGGTGCATTGGAAAATAACATTAACTTGGTTTTTGGCCCCTAAAATGTTTGAAATGAAATAATCTGAAAAGCAAAAATCTATCTTTGTTTGAAATGCAACCTGTGACGAGGGGTCGCATACTTAATTTTAAGAAATATCACAATCTAAGCACTAGTTTTGTCACAAGGTGTATTGATCACATTCATACTCCTCAAGGTGCCACCCTGGGCATGTTGGACTCTCCATTGGTCCAAAATGGTGCTGCCCTTTTACAAAATTCAACATGTCAGACATGTATCTCATAATCTAATAGACAAACTAGCATGTGCCGTGCCTAACATCAGCATGTTGAACCAGCTGATGGTTAGCTGCGACAGGCCCAGGTTAAATCTGCTCCAGTCTGCCCCCCCGTCAATCTGCTGATTGCTAACTTTGTCCAACCTAAGCACCACCTGCCTCTGTGCTTACCTCAACAGATAGCAGATTGCCTACTCAATCCCTCCCACCCCCCCACAATCCTTTTGTTATATAATCAGTGCAGTGCCTCTTCCGAGGCCTCTTCCGGCCATTATGTAATAATTACCCAGCTGTCATTAATATCTTCACTCCTTGTGTCTGTGTGAAGACAGACAAGGAAGTGAGAGTAAGAGAGGGACTGAAAGAGGGATGAAGTGAGAGCGCTAGACACTGAGATGGAGTGAGAGTGCCGTATGCAGGCCTGGTGTCGTGCTGGTCTGTTGACACCTTTCATCACCACCCGGCCGCACAGCTTCAGGACAGAAATAGGATTTATAACCGCGAATGTTAGCGTTATTTTAATCAGAAAAGATTACCTTAATCTTTTCCTTAGTGACTGTGCTGGTTCCATCCCAGTGCCTCATGTCTTTCTTTTCATTTCTTGCACAATTGATCATGTTGTGTGTTTATGTTAATAATCTTCAAAAGGTAAACATGAAAATAATCTAGCTTTATTTTTTCCAGCTGCTCAGCTGTTACAGTATATTTGTTTCTTTTTGAAAGTCAATCATAATGTATTCACTTTTTAAAATGCTGCCACAAAAAAGATATTAACCCTAATGTATTCCTCGGGTATATCTGACACATAGTTAAAGTTTTTTATGTCAGAAAATATGGGATGTTAAAATTAGCGCCAAAAAAACCCCAACAACAAATGTCTAGAAAAGCAACAAACAATGAAAAGGAAGTCTAAAACAACAGAACATAACGTAAAAAAACGCCCTAAACATTGAAAAAGTGAAAAGATCTTTGGTCTACGGTAAGACAACATAAGCTTTAAATTATAAGTGGCACATTATAGTCAGTAAACAAGAGCCCAGAGTGGGACTGTATATGACAAGTGTAAAGAAATAAAAAAGTAATGGATGAATCTCCCATTGATGATCATCATAATCTCTAACAGGAAAATTCCTACATGCATGAAAAGGCTTGCATCATGTGGCCTATCCAAGGCAGTTTTCCTTATTTAGTTTTAAATAAGTACAACCTCTTTGTTACACTGACCTTTACCTAATATATTAAAATACTAAGATATTAGGTAAAGGTTAAACCTTCTTTTGTCAGACACGATCTCTGCATGAACTTGTTCATCGATGTCAGTCAGAAAGACTGATAACACTAGGCTCGCACTACATACTCAGTGTGTATACTATTGTTAATACTTTTGTGTAATTAAGCTGTAATGGGTACTTTTTGGACACAATAAGATGTAATTTTCAACGTCACTTCCCGAGAGCCCTTGTCATCGGAGACGCGTCACCATGGTAACCCATGTCCACCTGAGCTTTAGCCAGATAATGCTTTAATTACTGAAAAAGTAAGCAACTAGACCAACAGCTTTAAATATGTAGAAATGTAAATCAAAACGCTGGTGACGTTACAGAGCTGCCTCGGTTTGTAGGTTATGAACGTTGTCCATTCTACCGCATTGTATTGTGGGATACTTATGCCAGGTCCAGTATTGCATACTGGGAAATAGTATGCAATTCACATACTGTTTTTTTTTTTTTTTTTACTAAGATTTAGGACAAAAAAATCACACATACAGTGTTACAACAGTGTTAGTGCTACTAATTAGCACGTTAGTAAGGAATTTTGCACACAGCCCATTCCATTGATTGCTCCAGCTTTGTATTCATATAACATGAGAATCCCCGCTGTCCCTCTGCAGGTCCCTGCGCTGCTTATCCCGCCGCTCGGTGGAGGAGGAATTCCCCCACCTGTATGCCCACGGCTGCACGCTGCGGGACATCTGCGCCGAATGCACCAAGTTTGTTGCCGACGTCATTTCCTCCAGCCGCCGGAGTCTGGACATCCTCAACAACACTCCCAAGAGGGAGGCCAAAGCTGCCGCCGCCCCCGCCCCTCAGAGACCACAGCTGCAACGCCAATCACACCTCGACACTTGCCCTGATCCACATTCTCACCAACCTCCCCCTCAGTGTCACCCTCCACCTCACCCACAGTCACAGTGTTACCCCCAGCTCCTTCCCCAGACCCATCAGCAGCAGCGGCTTCACGCGCCTTCGCCGCCTTATTCGCCGCAGTCCCACACCAAGACGATCAACAATGCAAACCAATGAGTAGAGTGAATTACTTTTTATCCATTTCGCCCCCCCCCCCCCCCCCCCCCCCCTCCACCCCCCACACACAACACACACACACCAAACACACACCCTCACTCATAATGAGTTGTGCCCTGCACTACATACACTGTGTACACACACAGAGAAAGTAGGCTTCTTTAAGGCTTCACGTGGTGTATGCACATTAGTAATTCCCATGAAAGTGGTTCAAATTAATATTAATACCTAATCCAGGGAAGGTCCTTTTAAAGTTCTTTAAATATTGTTGGTGCTGGGTTGGAGCTTTAATTGCGTTATTTAATTGTTATGCTGATATATAAACCTAAAGTTTGTTCCCCACGAAGATGTATTCAACCCTTTTTAAAAGAATCTAGCGACTCCAACCACCATCCCCTCATCCAATTCCTAACTACATTATCTTCTATATCTCACCATCTCACCCAGCAGATGTGCACAGAACATCTCCCCCCCCCCCCCATTCACTTTATAGGTTTGAGTAAGAAGCAGTTCTGTCTGTATCGGCCTTATCCGCAGCACCATGACGCCGCTCCCTGATGCTCACAGCAGCTGGGAGGGGCAAGCATATGGGAGGCGAGGGGAAAAGAGGGAAAGTACCGGTGGTTATGGGTAAACACTGTGAGAGAAGGGGGCACAGGTGGTGTTGGGTGGTGGTAGTTTGAGGACAGGCCTGTTAGCTCTCTGTGGTTGCCTTGTTCTTGTCATGAATGTAACATAGGACAGAAACGGAATTGTAAAATGACAAGCTTGTACACACAGCATAATGACTTTTATTTTTTATCATCCAAAAAAGGACTTTAAACGAATGGCTTGCTGCATAACAAGGCTTCTGATGCATTTTAGACGTGCTTATAAAGTCCCAGCTGGAGGAGGTGTGCTAGCAGCGACACTGTGAATGTATCTGTGGTGCTGAAGCTGCAGACTGATGCAGCAGCATGATGATGATGATGTTGTGAAGCTCTCGCCTCTCTCACTCCCCATGGACGCTTCCAAGCTGCTCTGGTTTTGTAAACACTAAGTAAACCTCAACTGCAATAAAATCTAGTGACAAACACGACCAAGTGCTCTGTCAGGGTTCTGCCTGCTGTGTTCCGCCTCACTGGGCTCAGAGCTGCACTTCACAAAGAAAAGAAAAATCCCATTGGTAAAGATTAAATATGCAAAAGTAATAGCCAATGACCCCACTAGGGTGTAGGGTGATTAAAAGAGCATTTTGTTGGTACATACAAAACCACTTTTAATCAAAGACCTGAACAAAACTTTTAAATTACTCTTATCTCATCTGAGGATACCTTATTCTTTTTCCAGGATTTTATGTTGGAAAGATGGCTTACCCTCACTGCAAATAATATGACAACTATATAGATGTGTTGTACAACGGGCAGGGTGCCATTTTGTTGGCCAGTGGCAGTCTCTCCATGCAAAATGAGCATGTCCATGCAGAGTGATGCAGCAGTCTGTGTACTTTATGTCTGTATGTGTGTACTATGTTGTGTGGAATTCTTAAAAGAACAGATAGTGTTTGGCCAAGAAAAATCTTAACAACTACAATAGATAGAAGAACTAAGCCGGGAAATAGTCTTGATTAGTTAGGTATTTGAACTAGATATTTACACAATACATAGAGGTCCTAATGTGAAGCCACATCTTCATTTTCTATCTATTTCCTTCTGTTCTTTAGTGTAGAACTTGGAAGTGAAAGTCAAATTTCCAACATCTATATGATGCACTTCCTGCCACGCACATCAGGATTGCCTCTAAAACCCATTTTCTTGTTGCCTTTCTCCTTCCATTATTACCTCATGACTTAAGTTGCATCCCTGACTCCTCCACTCCCTTCCTCACGTCTTCCCACCAAGGACGCACGAAGAAGGGAGGCAAGTGCACGAGTCAGGGATGCAGTTTAAGTGCTATGGGACGTACGCTAACACTACAGAGTAAAACAGCAAACTCAAGCATGAGACATACACATGGATAGAACCAGGAAAACTAGAGAACACAGAACACGGGTAACACACAGCCATGAACAGGGAAACATTAACAATAACACACAGGGAATGAATAGACAACATAAAACAGGAAACTGAAGACAAGACAGTGGGGACAATACTACAAGGACTGATAACACAAAGACAGGGTGAGACAAGCAGGTAAGGACTACAGAGAAACATGAGCCAGTTAACAAGGAAACCATGAACTACTTAAATAAACCGGACAAATCCCATCAGAAAAGCACAATGAGAGAAACCGTCAGCAATGAGTGCATCGCCTGACCTCTGGTATTTGATGCTGTCGGCAGGTTCAGAGGTCTGTGACCAGGCTAATGGGATTAACATTTGTAAATCCTATTTTATTTCATTTAATTAGCCTGTCCAGTGAACACACATTAGGTTTTCCATTACTCAACTCACCACATTGTTTGAACAAGACAAGGAAACTGGTACTGTCCTGCTAAACAAACTCCGTTTTCTCTTATCAGGGACAGCTGTCTTAAAATAATGCAACGCAATATAACAACAGTAAACAACAGTAGATCCTTCCACATGTTCAGTTTTGGACTAACTGTTTTAGAGAGATATTACTACTACAGTATGTGGTCATTTTTGGGGTGCTGTTGTATAGATTTAAAGTGGCCAGTGTAATGCAGCATCTCTTCATAGATAGACCGAGCTTTTCTAACGTGGCGGTTGCAGCAGCTGAGTTCTTTTCATTAAAAATAAATTTTCCTTGAGTCCAATTTGACCCGTTTTCAAAACAATTCTTCAGAAAATAGTTTTGACCTGGGGATATCCTGGCTAATATTTGACCTATACATTACCAGTCTAACATAATCCAAAACAATTAACATTTTCTCCTAATTTTACTCAGAAATTACATATCATTTTAACGTTGTTTTTTTTTACCTTGAATGCAAAAAGTAAGTGTAAAACTAGTTCAAAAGAGTTGGAATCAACTTGGCTAAGAAGATGTAAGTCCGAATTTGGTGGTACTTTTTATGCTTTATAAACAGACAAACCAGACCGGGTCAGTTTTGCAGAGGGAGGACAACACGAGGTCAGGAGATTAAATAGACTTGGTTTGGTCAAACGTCCAATGTAATAATTCAACTGCTTCTAAATAGAAGCAAAATAAGCCGTGAAATCGTCCCAAATTCCCATTGACACAGGCCCCTTTAATCTGTCTTTTAATTGAGCTTTATTTATTTATGCATGTATCTGTCTTATGTAGGTGTATGTTGGTACGCACCACGTATCGATTATGAGATTCAGGATAGTGCTTCCTCCGCTCCTCATTATTTGTAGTGAATGCTGGGTTTATCGAGTGTTTCCTTTTATTAAAAAGCTGCATGTTACTTTGTTTGGTTTCTGTGAAGAACTTTGTGTTGCATTTTATATGTATGAAAACTGCTATACAGCTTCTTTACTGTCTAGAATCCAAGCTAAGTGTCACCTGTGGCCATGTGATTTGGCAGAAAATCTGGATAGAGACGTTGTATTAAACACAATAACTTTCCAGTTAATGTACAATCATTAAGAAACATGTTATAGTGTCTGTCTGAGTTTCAAGTCAGAATTATGAAAAAAAAAATCCGAATTCTGGGACAAAAGTCTGACTTTTTTCTCAGAAGTTTTGACATGACTCTCAGAATTATGAGTTTAACTCAGAACTCACCGGTGGCCCTAACCCTCTTCCATACACCTTTATAAAGACTCAGAGTCTATCAAACAAACCGAGCCAAAGCATCGTGATTGTTTGGATAGAGATGTTATTAGCTTCAAGGACATAGTGAAGTGCCAACAGTTGTATCTTTCTACTTTGGGCAATCAATGCCATTAAAACCTCCCAGCATATGGAATCAAAGTGTAGGCTATAGTAGTCAGCAGTATCCATTAATAGAGCCAACACAGTGAGCTTTGGCCCCAGTTAGTGGATCTATAATGCCCCGCCCCTACCATCATGAATAAATGATCTACAGGTCTACATGTCTATTGGCTGTCTCTGTCTTTCTGTCTCTCATCGGCTCTCAGTTCACTCTTCACATTCACAAGCTGTGTGAAGATACAATGAAGTATAATGAAACCGCAAGCTAGGTGATTATAATTTCGAAATAAAAGCAGATTTCATTTTAGTCGTTTTATCACTCCAAAATCTGACCCAAAAGAAGTGCCCCGTGTGTGCCTTTTATTTTGAAAGATCTGAACGGATATTGTGTTGTTTTTGTTCTTGCTAACTTCCCGGTGGAAGTCGGACAGCTTTAGAGCTTGAACTCAACAACAAGCCTTCAGGCTGGCCCGTCACAGCCAGTTGTTCTTTTCTTTTCCTCTCCCTCTTTTTTGGGAGTCCCTTTCTGTTTTTTCTCGCCCTGGGCCTGCAGTCCCAGTGTGGGTGGGTGTGTCGACGCGGGCCAGTGTAGCCTAGTCGCTGCTTGTGCGCACTCTGAAAAAGAGGAAAAAGTTGATGATGAGTTTAGAGTGAAGCGGCCCGCCTCGGAGCAGGCAACCGTCTCGGAATGGCAGTCTGGACCCGAGCGGACAAAAACGGTCAACTGGACCTTCTGCTCCGCGACCGCTGGATCCGAGTGACCGCCGAACTTACCCGAGAAACGCTGACTTTAACGGCCGAAGCGGAGCCACCCGGGCAGGGGGGCAATCACTGGGACTACAGCAACTCTTCGGCGGGCCTGCGAAATGGCATGTCGAACGGAAACGACCCGGGTACGAGTCCGGGGAACCTTGGACGTGGTCACACCCCGGGTCAGGACCAACTCCAGAACCAGAACCATGGGGGTATGGGGCGCAGCGGCAGCCCGGGGCGCGGGGTTGTCAGTCGGGGTCAATACGACGGCAACTACGGTCTAAACAGCCCCGGGAAGTACCCGAATAACGGCACAAACTCTGACTTCGGAAGCCCCGGATCTAGCTACGGCAGTCCCGGGTCCAGCTTCGGGTCGAGACAAGGCGACGTTCCCGTCAGTTTGGACGGGCCCTCGGAAGCTGTGCGTAAAGTTCGAGTTGTCAAACAGGAGTCTGGCGGGCTGGGGATCAGTATCAAGGGGGGGCGCGAGAACCGGATGCCCATCCTCATTTCCAAGATCTTCCCGGGGCTCGCCGCCGACCAGAGCCGGGCTCTCCGGGTAGGCGACGCGATCATGTCGGTGAATGGGAACGACCTCCGGGAGGCAACACACGACCTGGCGGTCCAGGCGCTGAAGAAGGCGGGGAAAGAAGTCACGCTGGAGGGTAAGTTGGCCAACGCGAGAGCGAGGACTTGCTAAGGCCAAGATTAGACTCCTTCGGTCTGGTGACACACCTCTGTCCATTTCTCCTTTTTCAAATTTCCAGTTATTGGCATAGGTGTGGATTTGATACTCTTTTTGTATATAGGCCTACACAAGCACATATCCGTGTGAGTCCAACCTGAACAGGGAATATATTATCAGACAGACTCTAAAACATGAAATATTTTAAAGAAACAGCATGGAGCACTAGTTGCTTTGTCCCTAGTACATCAAATACAGAGTGGCTGTATTCAAAGTGAATGATGTCCTGTTCTAACCCCTTTTTATAAGTAGGAGTAGAAGAGTAGGAGGATGCCCACTGGCATCACTCAAGCTTGGTGAACTTTCTAGACTCCACACATGTTCCGTGGGGTTTTAACTTTCACCACACAAATACCCATCCCTATAACACGTTGGTATAATATGAATAATAATATGACCTTGTTATGATATAACAACAGACATGCTGCCATAAATCAAGAGGCAGTTACAGTCCATCTTTGACAGAGTTTGAATAATCTCATGAGAACTGAAAGCTTTTGATTTGGGGTAAACAGGAAAGAAACCCAGTTGTGGTCCCAGTCCCAGTTAGAGACACTGTACTGTGTATATTTGAATGGCTGTGGGCTGCTGGGGACAAGAGGGCCCTGTGGACGGCAGCAGGTCCTCTGTGTGTCCACTCTGAGACAGTTTATCAGCATGTTCATTTTGGCCAGTATCAGATATAAGAAGTAATATCTGTAAGTACTCCAGTCCAGTAAACGTGTTACTGCAGACGGGGGCAGGTTACAATTACCATGTTTTGTGGTCTTTGTAGTTTTTTTTGTCTTGTTTTCATAGTTTTTTGTCCAATACGACTGATAAAAAAACTGAATGAAACAACTTTGGCCTTAGATTGATCTTGTTTAAAAACAGCATTAATCAATCAATATAATTAATATTACTACAGCATTGAGTCATATGACTGTGTAATGTGAAAGTGAAAGCAACTAGCAAGAAAAGAAAGTCAAACGTCTAGCAGCTAAAGGGCCAGATTATTGTCTCAGGGGTTGGTGGAGACCAAAACAGAGCAAAAGGAGCATGAATATTGGACTTAAAATTTTTCATGTAGCCAGAAACACAACTCCAAATGAATGTTGCTCTGTCTGCAGCATGTTAAAGTACATTTTTTAACTTTATAAGCTGGAACGATATGGTTGCTGTATATCTCGTGGCTCATTGTTTAAAATATTTTTCTTCCCACCAGTGACAATCATTATTTTCTTTCATTTTATTTGTAACCTTTATTTAACCAGGTAAGCCAGTCGAACACAAATTCTCATTTGCAACAACCACCTGGCTAAGACTTCATAGAGTTACATATTAAAAACGCAAAATATAAACATACAAAATAGGTAAAGAGTCTCCCAAAAATACAGATCAAACATAGAGTCAGTAAACGTAGTAGTATGGCAGTAATGCAATACAATACAATAGTCCCAGTAAAAATACTGAGTAGTACAGTATATATACAGATTGTGCAAATGGTATTATGCAAAAAGAGCAATAAATAAGTATTAAACACGTGACAGCAGTGCATGTGAGAATTTGCCATTATACAATGGAGCATAACAAATAAAAGAGTGAGTGTGCAATATTTAATTAATGAATGCAGCTCAATAAATGACATATTACACTCTTTTACAACATTAACTTGATATGGAGGACTGTTGAGGGTTTTGTCTCCAAGAACGTATCATGTTCATATTATTATTATTATTATTATTATTATTATTATTAGCAGCTCCACACGACGGTCTGCTGAAGGTTCCATAAATATATCCACATATCAAAAAGCTTCAAGTTGACTCAACTTCAGATTGAAGAACCGTTAAACATACGTACATAGTGACAAATGTGTACTTTAGATCACGTGTCAAACTCAAGGCCCGCGGGCTGAATATTTATCTTATATTATGTTATGCGCCAAACCCCAAAAAGGGAAACTGTTTTTCTTGATTTGCTAAATTCTTTGAATGGAAAAGAAATCAAAAGTGTAAAAA
>NC_045740.1:32697621-32701696 GCF_008692095.1 Etheostoma spectabile | reverse complement strand
ACACATTAAAAAAGCAACAAAAAGATGGAAAAAGCTACAAAACTGCAACAAATTTGACATGCAATAAGTCAAAGCTAGTTTACTGTTTTCAAAATAAAAGCATGTCAATAAACTTCTTTTTCCGATCACATTTTTATTTATAAACAGATAAGATAAGCAAAAGTGCAAAACATTGGTCTAGATAATACAGAGAAAAGTACACTACACACACCGAAGAAGGCACAGTGCACATGTCAGTGAACTGGATGGGATTCTAATGTTCCAGTGTGGCTCTTAGTGGAAGTGGGTTTGACCCCCGTGCTTTAGATGAAGGTAGCATGCCGTATGGAGAGAAAGGCCTTCATTAGGATTGTGGTTCCCCAAACATTTTCACGTGAAGGACCCCGGACCCCCATTTGATAAGTTTTTGTCCCAGGGCTCCCTATTGGATAGGATTTTTTCTTTTTGATGTATTATTACACAAATCGTATGAAACCCATGGCCATGATAGTCATAGAGTCTGTCATTGTTTTACTTATAGATGGAATTATAGTGAGACTAAATAATTCCCATTTTTGCTGGGAACCCCCTGGAACCCCCTCAAGGACCCCTGGACCCCATTTGAGTTAGGAGATACAAACTGGCTTGAGTTCAGATCCTAAACTGCGCCGATATATGGAACAGTTCAACCTTTAGAAAAGTGGAAAAAGAGCGAGTTAGAGGGAGGAGGCCACGGAGCCCCCGGGGTGGGAAACTTCAGGCCAGGAGCAGCTAAATGCAGGGTTAATGGTTCGGAATGAGCGCAGGGTGAATACTGAGGAGGACGAGGAACTAATCAATGTGTGACACATTTCCACTCAAGTCAGAAACGAGGCCTGTTTGGTGCCTCCCAAAATAAACTAAGGTAAAATGTCCTGAGTATTTAGGCCAGCCACTGTGCTGATTACATGAAAACCAACTCAACCAATCCAACATTTTAGACGTGGATACGGTAATAATTATGGTCCAAAATGATGTAAAATTGCTTTTTTTTTTAATTGATGAATAGAAGATACTTTATTAATCTCGGTGGGGAATTTCCTTAATAAAACTTGACTGATAACGCAATTGCGATATGATTCATGGTATTGGAGGGAATGATAGTTTTTGTATCATTCTAACTTTCATTAAAAAAATATCAAGATTATAAAAACTATTGTGCAGAATGCAGCACACCGTAGAAGTGTCTCAGTGTAACTGCTGGTGGAATAAAAACACATTTTCCGGGGCTGTGTGGCAGGAGGCAGCCCCCCCTCCGTCCAGACGGGGGCCTCTGTTTGGAGAATGTGTCAGCTGCCTGTCACTGTTTGTCAGTTGGACATGAGCAGGCTGTGTTGTTTGTGGAGCGGCTCTTCGTCCCAGTCGTCCTCCGTCTCTTCTCGGCTCCCGCAGCTCTGGGAGAAGAAACGGCAGTCAGGCAGAACGAGGCTGGATGTACACAATACATAAACCCCCAGATATTCTGCCAATTAGCTTAGGTGCCCGACATTCCTGACCTCCGCTTGCATGTGTGTAATTAGGGCAAAGGTCAGAACTGGATGATTCCTGCTGCTCCACACTTTCAGGAGGTGATGGATGCAATAGGGTAGACTATTTTTTTTACTTCTCACATACATTCACCTCATGGCTCAGTGTCTTGTCCAGTTCCAGATGTGGGACTGCAGGGCCAGGGATCGAACCACCAACCTTCTGATTGGCAGGCAACCGCTCTACCACTGAGCCACAACCGCCCCCACCCAATAATAAAAATACATTTACACAACTATAAATATTCAGCATAAGCTATTAAATATGCCCGTTGCATGAGATCATTTCTTTTTTATACTGCAAATCAATCATGTCTTGTGTTCTCGGTTACTAATGAAGGTACATGGAACAAAGGGATCTGATTCAGGGGGATTCAATCAGAGTTGTTTTTATCACAGATAGATAATCTTGTCAAGCACCATTTGCACTCAATTATTAAACTTCTTTTAAGATTTCCAGTCCATACTAAGCAGTGTCACATGCCAGTCATTGCTCATAGTGAGGAAGCCACCCAGAACCCAGTATTAAAACCAATAGAGCTTTCAGTGCATTTCACCTCATTATTTTTGGTTTTCTGGCCCACAAACTCAAATTGGACTTCTATCCAGTAGCAGGCATCGGTTTTTAGTGAAAAAACAATTCTGTTTTTGAATGTCTTGTTGACTCCTAAATTGAACTATACAGTTCTTTTACAAACCTAGATCTTGATTTGATCTTTTATCTCGATTTGTTTATCTTGAAGTTTCTTTGCCCTGAACTGCTTTTAAGGTTTGCCACTTGGTCACTTTGTCAGACCTTCCTCCACAGCGCTGCAAAGGAAGGTCTTGTTTAAACATTTCTAGAATCAAGTGCAGTGGTCTGCCTCCTTCTGTTTTTAAGGTACTAATACTGACTAATGCTAGAAAGCTGGCCAGTTGGCCACACTGGCAACGAATAGTCTCACTTTGACTTATTCTTTATCAGAAAACCTTCTATTATTAATCTGCAGGTGCGTACAGCTGTAGGCATCTTAATGCCCCCTGTAAGATCTAAGGTTTGTGGCTGTGTGACGGTAGTTTCACACTTGGTTTTCATCATTGATTAATTGGTTGAAATCTGTTGTAAAGAAACAAAGAAGTCAAATGTGATTCTTTTCTAGTTTCTTGACTTTTCTATGACTTTAAACTAAATTTCGTTGACTTGTGGACAAAAGACTAATACGGGTTTTTTAATCAGGCAAATAAAACACTGATACAGACAATCTGCAAATTGCCAAAAAACGGCCCAATAATCGTTGATACTACAAAAGAAGACGTTTGAGGCCAAACTTATTGATTAATTTAGAAAATAACAGACTGATTAATCGACAATGAAAATAATCACTAGTTAGTTGCTACTCCCGGGCTATGCCAATGAATGAATGAATGAAAGAAAGAGGGCTTCTCAAAAATACTTTTTTGCCCATTAACACTTGACATACATACTGTACCTCCCAGGCATGACATGCCACTGGTTAACCCCCCCCCCCCCCCCCCCCCCCCCCCCCCCCCCGGCCAGCTGACTGACAGACACAAGATCCCATATGTCTAAATGATTGGTTGCAGCTTGCTACAGCTGCCCCTTGCGTCTCATTGGATAAGCCTGCTGGGGAGTGGAAGGAGACGCAGGATGAGCCCTTTGTCGGAGTAATTGGAGGAATAAAAACGGCACGTAGCAGACACAGAGGCTATTGATGAAACGGGGACAGCCCTGACGAGGAGCTGTTCTTTTCTTTTGTTCCGAGGCAAAAGCTAGCCGACCGTCCGTTCACTGTGTCGGCCGGTGTCCTTGTGGTGTGGGGGGGTGGGGGGGGATGTGCCACGGAGCATGAGTCTGCACAGCCTGAAATAAGCCACGTCAGTTTGCCAGCTCTGTCTCCGTATGAACTCCAGCGCCTTTGATATCCATCTGCAGATATGTCTCTGGTATCCAGCTGTCAGGAGAATCTTAAATGAGCTTCTGCAATGTGACAGAAACTGACATTTGAATTACACGCACTTGCTTTAGTTTGACTATTAGCTTTTTAAATATCAATACAAAATACATTCATATAATAAAAAAGAGATACAGTTGTAAAACAAGTTGTTACTGCTCTGGGAAGTCAGCTAACGGTAGCCATTTAAAAGCTTTAAATGATTGCGTGGGACTCCCCTGAGAAAGCAGATAACTGAAGCACCACCTACTGAAGATCTCTCATGTAGATAGGTTGGTCTAATGAGGAAACAAGACGAGACACCTTTCACTACCTCAGTGAGGGAGACAGTGTGAGTCACTGGAATGGTTATACGGATATTAGTGACAACACCCTGTGATATGAAAATACATAATTTAACTGTGTTTTTGTAAGAATATAACTATAATGTTGCAAATGTATTTGCAGTAATGATATAATGAAATTGCAGACACAATTTACACCCATAAATTCTAAAACAAAAAGGAAGAAATAGTTTAATTGATTCAACCGGCGCTGACCTCTTCTTTGTTAAAGTTTCTTGTGTTGCGTCTCAGTTAC
>NC_045740.1:32684571-32697611 GCF_008692095.1 Etheostoma spectabile | reverse complement strand
CCCTTAACCAGCCTCTGTACTGTTATTGGCCCGTTGACTTTGTGCTTACAGTCTGTTAACCTGACATTTCCACATTTTCCCTCCACTCCCTTGGAGGAGCTGCAGCTCTCGACATGACCTGATTTATAATGATTTTCACCGCTTTTGATACTCCTGCCAGGTTGGAGGATGAGTCTTTTTATTTGTATAATTGACTCCCATGACTTTCCTGGCTTATTAAAGTCCACCACTGCAAAAAATAAATAAATAAAAACAATCTGTGTCCTCACAGCCAACACGATGGCTAGACATTTGTAATCTTTAACAGTCACTACAGTGGAGAATGATGAATGTGATTATTTTTGTCCATAATCTGCTTTATCCTTTGTAGAAAGTTGGCACACATATTCAAATACACGGGCCGTACACTGCATACATGCTCCTTAGAAAACTGACTTATGTAATTCCATAAATGTTATAGTGCGGTGTTGCAGATAAACATTGTTCATGCATTTACACTTCAACAGTATGATTTCCCAAAGGCTTCACACGCATGCACACACACACACGCACACACACACACACACACGCATACACGCATGCACACACGCATGCACGCACACACACGCACACACACACACACGCATGCACACATGCATGCACGCACACACACGCACACACACACACACGCATGCACACACGCATGCACGCACACACACACACACACACAGACACAGACAGACACACTCTGATCCAGGTTAAAGGACAACAAAGAGGGGGGGCAGGTGTGACCGGGTTTGGGGGTTGAAGGGAATACTGACTCCTGTTATGGTCTGTGTGAGAGATAGTTTGTGCATAATAATGTGTGTTTATCCATTATGGTATGTGATTATACTGCTATGCAGTAGGGGTGAAGAAAAAAATTAATTCACATATGTACTGTGAATTTTTTTCTGCCAATTTTGTTTTTGTTAAAGAAGGAAAAGTAAATCTCGATACTATCGAATCGCAACACTTCTAGAATCCCAAGACGTGAAAATTACGAAATACAAATAAAGTCAGCTCCCATGTATTGTGAAAGAATCGAATCATATGCATATTGTGCGGTCTTGTGTATAATATATATTTATATTGGCACAGGGAATGGTAGTCAGGAAGTGACTCATTTGGGGAGATCAAGGGCTGGCTTCCTGGTTCTTATCTGACTAAATCATTACACAGGTTTATATAAGTTTCTAAATTTTGCATTAAAAATGTAGACTGAACGAAATGGTGTCCTTGTGGACAATTTTGGATGAAATATTCAGTGTGTCGTATAATTTTGTGATAGCAATATGCAGTGTTTTGTAATGTAGTTGTCTTTGTTAGGCTAACCGGTATGTATTATAACACACATTAAATATCAACTAGTCTGGTTAGTCCACACAGCATTCTGGGATGGGAGAGAAATGGGTTCTGGTTTATGGCGCTGGACGGAGCCACGGTGCCTCTGCTAAATAGTCTCAGGAAGGAAGTTGCTCTGGTGGAACATGTGTACGTTCAGAAGTAGTTACAGAAAACTCAGATTGGACAGATAGTCTAGTTAGCTGTCTGGATTTACCCTGCAGAGACCTGAGGACCAGGTAACCATAGTCCTCAGATTGGACAGATAGTCTAGCTAGCTGTCTGGATTTACCCTGCAGAGATCTGAGGACCAGGTAACCATAGTCCTCAGAAATCAGCCGCAGGTTAGAGCGCCAACACAGAGACAGAGGACGGGAACGGAGCCATCTTGGAAATGCAACGTCGTTGTTATGGACTAAAGATCAACTTGTAAATAATGTATGTAGTGTGAATGTATCTGCGCATGTGTATACCAGAGGAGGGACCCCATGAGGATCTCAATCACATACACACACATGCACACACACACACACACACACACACACTGTTCTCATTAGGTTTCTGGCACAAAAGGACTTTGAGGGAGGGGGGAGGAAGAGAGGGAGAAAGAAAGAGGGAGCTGATAAGATTAAAGGATGAAGAACAGGAGAAAGAGGGGGACAGCAAGAGGGAGGTGAGAGACAGAGGACTTTAGATAGAGAAGGAGGAGGGAAGAGAAGGAAGGAGGGAGGAGAGTAAGAGAGGAATGAGAGAGAAGCGAGTGAGTAAAGAGTAGCACGCCAAACCACAGGGGAATTTCTGGACAGTTTTTGGGGAAAAATACAGAGGCTGGGGTCTGACTGCCTCACTGCTGCTCTGTAAGCTATTATTTTGGCCATCCCATAAGATGATTACTGTGTGTGCGTGTGTGTGCGTCTGTGTGTGTGTGTGTGTGTGTGTGTGTGTGTGGAAGGCGGTTTGAAGGCGGCCAGTTTTACGGGTAGCTTTTCGCCACAAATAACGCCACCACCACCAAAAATGTGTCTACTCAGACTCCTCTGCCTTTGCACTCCTCCTCTTCTACATGTTATCCTTTTTTCTTCTGTCCAGCCTCCTCCCTGTTTTCCTCTTTCTTTCCCTCTGTTGCGAGAGGCAGAGAGGTACAAAGGGAGGCAGATGAGCTGACCTCAAGGGATGTTGGTTGTCATCTCTGGGGAATCTCCCTTACACACATTAATGCAGATGCATACACAGATGCAACACACACACACACACACACACACACACACACACACACACACACACACACACACACACACACACACACACACACACACACACACACACACAAGCTAGTAGTCCTCTGTGTACAGGCCTAATTTGAAGCAGAAGTGGAACTGAGTGAAAGGCCTGACCGAACTAATGAGTTAATTTAACAGCACCAAATGAGAGCGACAGAGACAAATAGACATGTGATGCAAGCAGAGACTGTAAAAATGCAAGCACAAAGGACTAAATCTGTCTATAATGATGGAAAGGGGAAAAAGCATTGTATCTGAGACGGACTGTGAAGAAGAAGAGGAGTTATTATTTCTGGCAAGACAAACTGGGGAAATATGTAACGTGAAAAAGCCCCAAACTGCTGGTAGTTCATATATTCCCATAATTGTTTTCTAGGACAGTATGGCCAAAAAACTTAAATCTCGAGGTCACAATGTGGCAGGTAGAAACACCTGTAGTGCTGGTAGCACCTCAGCTGTTAAAAGAGGCTAATTCCCATGACCATGGGTTTAAATTCTGTGGCTACATCAAAGAATGCAACCACTCACAGCCCTTCATTTAGACCAACAGGAGCAGATGTACACTGGTCCACTCTGCCAACAAATTACACAACAGAGCATTCATAAGCCTCACAGCAAAGATTTCTGAACCAAGATTAAAGAAATGTCGGTTGTGAAGCTATCTGACAACAAAATAGTAATAATCTATTTATTATACAGGATTCCAGGTTAATACTCCATTGTCATCCATTCTTGTCATTACCTTTTGAGATGCCTTTTTAGTATAAGAAGTGCATAGAGGTTTAAACTTGGAGTTGTCCAACATATTGGCCATTTGGTTATATCTTACAGAATATAAAAGATCTTCTTCTTAAATGTAGTGCTACCAGTATGACTGAGTTTTATTGTTTCTAAAAAAAATATTTCCTCTGGCTACAATGCATCAGGTTGATGCCAACTTCTATCAGGGAGCAGGCTTGACTGCTTGTAATCAACCAATCAGACACGAGAAAAGCAGTTGGGTGACCTGTCCCCAGCCCAGAATAGCTCCAAAGCAACGTCAGACAATGCACTGATGCAATGCACAATCCTCACCAGGTGTAGTTTTTGCTTCCCCTTTATTTATCAGGGGGAAGTGCACTGAGAGAGCAATGCTCTCTTTTTCAGGACCGGCCTGACCATATTGACGCAGTTACACATTTACACCTGAACGCTGGTCTGGTCAGACGGCTACATCTCCACTAGTACACTTTGCTTTAAAAACAATCTTTGCTATCATTAAGCCTCACGTCCACACTACTCTGGTGTTTCCCAAACCCCATTAAACTGAGACCTTTGGTGTATAGGATAGAGTATGGATGTGTTTAGTCTGTGTCTCAGTTGATACTGAGTACCAATCTAATATCATAGCCAGACCTTCCCCCACAGAACTGCGGATCAGGGTCTGGCTAGTCCACATAGTATTCTGGGATGTGAGAAAAACTTGCTCTGGTTCATTGGCAGTTCTTTAAACCAATCACAATCGTTATGCGTAGCGCAAAGTGCCGGACAGAGCCATGGTGCCGCAACATGTGTACGTTCAGAAGTAGTTTAGTTGTCAACAGTATAGCGCCAACACAGAGACAGAGGACGGGGACGGACGTCCGACCTAAAATTAGGGACATCCGGCAGAATTACCACCGGCACCAGAGCAATCCCCGAAGTGGAACGTCGTGGATATAGACTAAACCCTTAGTAAAACATGAACATATACACAGAGAATAAATGTCACAGGACTGGAAAAACATAACTAAACTGCTTTTCTCAGGGCTTAATTACATGCTATTGGGTCGGTGCAAAGACTTACGTAATTGCCGATCCCGATACCAAACTTTTAAGAAGTATTGGAGGTATTTCTGATACTGGTAAACAATTCTAGTTGTTTCCATGGAAGATTTCACCCTATCATATTCAAAGAGCCACACTGGCCTGCCAACATACTACTGAAGCCAAAGATTCCCTCAGAGCGTTATCTAAATTCCAAAACTTTCTTTTAAAACTAAGCTACAAAACTACAGTAATACAATATGAGCGTATATGTAACTCTGTAGGGTCAACATGTTGCTCTGTGATGCAGAGACTTATTTGTCTAACTTTAATTTATGTGCCAACTTAAGGTTTTGGGCAATAGTATTCATATTCAACTTTGACATTTGCTATGATTGCTTATTTCTTCAATTAATATAGCGTGTTCTTAGTATTATTAATAGAAGGATTATAACTACCATTGCTAATACCTGTAGAACTGTTAAGAGATGACGATGATGAACACTGATAACTGTACAGTGATACTCAGTGAGCTCTTGGTGTAGTATTTGAAGATATAACCATAAACAACCACAGAGAGCTCCGGGTCTGCTCCGCGGACGGAAAATATCTCATCTGAACATCTCTGCAGCCAATCTGATTATTAGGCTGAAAGTAGGGCCTTGCAGCAGAGACATCCACTTCCATGTGACCCTCAGACATAAACATGGGCATTCAGGAATGCTCTCACACTCACTTACTCCAAACCACTTACATTTGCAGAAGTGATCCCAGACCTTGTTGGCATGGGCTCTGTGGTTATGAGGGACGGTCAAATAAGGCTTCAGTTTCTTGGCTTGATGCCTTAGCATTACTACCAGCTTACGTCCTTCAATCTGAGTCATACATAGTGCGTAATGGACACTCAAGCTGCAGGGACTCATGCATTGCGCAGCTCTCCCTGCTTCTCTGGCTCAGTATATCTTCTATGTATATCTTAAATTTAGAATCATAAATAAGCACATTGTTGTAGTCTTGTCTTTCTGTAGCTCTCATGCACACATACTCACACACACCTTCACAAGCCTAACATCTCAGTCTACATTCAAGAATGACCTCACCTCCTGAGAGTCTGGTCTCAGGTTTCATACAGAGCTCAAGGACCCAATGGCCCAACACACAGACATACCCAGGTCCCAGACACTGCGTTTTTTTCTCTTCCAAATATAATTTTGCTGTGTTACGGCAACAAATGAAACCAACATGCAACTTATATTGCAGCCGTTTTGCTTTCATGATATTAGAGCAGATTGTATTCTTCAACTATGGGGAAGTGAAAGTTTAGCAATACTTGTTCTGAATAACTTAGTTCAGTATCAACAACGTTTCATTTCTGGGATTGCTCCAATACTGCCTAAAATCCGCCGGATGTCCCTAATTTCGACCAGATGTCCTTCCCTGTCCTCTGTCTCTGTGTTGGCGTCCTAACCTCTGGTGGATTTCGGAGGACTATGGTTACCTGGTCCTCAGATCTCTGCAGGGTAAATCCAGACAGCTAGCTAGACTATCTGTCCAATCTAGGACTATGGTTCCTGGTCCTCAGTCTCTGCAGGGTAATCCAGACAGCTAGCTAGACTATCTGTCCAATCAGAGGACTATGGTTACCTGGTCCTCAGATCTCTGCAGGGTAAATCCAGACAGCTAGCTAGACTATCTGTCCAATCTGAGGACTATGGTTACCTGGTCCTCAGATCTCTGCAGGGTAAATCCAGACAGCTAGCTAGACTATCTGTCCAATCAGGCGATATGTTACCTGGTCCTCAGATCTCTGAGGGTAAATCCAGACGCTAGCTAGACTATCTGTCCAATCTGAGGACTATGTTCCTGGTCCTCAGATCTCTGCAGGGTAAATCCAGACGCTAGCTAGACTATCTGTCCAATCAGAGGAATGTGTTACCTGGTCCTCGATCTCGCAGGGTAAATCCAGACAGCTAGCTAGACTATCTGTCCAATCTGAGTTTTCTGTTGACGACTAAAACTACTTCTGGATGTACACATGTTCCACCAAAACTAGTTCCTTCCTGAGACTATTTAGCAGAGGCACCGGGGCTCAGTCTGGAGCTTAGCCCCGCCCATGATGATTGTGATAGGTTTAAAGAAATGTCGATAAACCAGAGTTTTTCTCCCATCTGGGAATGCTATGTGGACTAGCATGAGACTAGGGCTTGGTTGAAGCCAGTTTCTTTTGATATTTTTATATAGGTCTTAAATGTTATTTATAATGGTCTTAAATAGTCTTAAATTTGAGTTGAGCTGCAGGGACCCTGTAAACCACATCTCTTTGGATTTTGGATGATAAAACAAGACATTTTAGGACATCACCTTCAGCTTTAACAAATTGGGATGGACATTAGACAACACATGGACAACACTTTCTGACCTCTAATTTCATCAAATAATCATGATGATGTAATAGAGAATGTAAATAATTGGTACTTGCAGGCCTAATTTAAACTCACACTTATTGTGCATGTAAACACAAGTGAACATATATATGGTCATGCATTGGAGGAAACATAAAAATAGGCATGTGCAAAGGAGGATAAAAAGTGTGAGGGAAAGTGACGCCACGTGACATTGTGCCGGGGGGGCAGGAGGTGCACAAGGCAGCAAGACCAAGTTTGGAAAGTGAATTCATCTCATCGGAGCAAAAGCCATTGTTTGACAAACAGCGGACCTGCCAAGCTCACAGCTGGACGCCAAGTTAACTCTTATTTTTCTAAGATAATTTCACATAGAGGACCACTTTTAAGACACGCTGGAAGATAGCAGGAACTGTTTACATTCCAAGTTCTTGGCCAGAATATGATTGGTGTCCTTTCCATTTGAGTTATTTACCATATGAATAATTAGGTATGATTAAACTTTAAGTTAGACAAACACAGGACACCTACTGTATATTTTTCATGAATTTACTATCTGATTGTTGACAGAATCAAACCACAGCGTCCTCCAACTATGTTTAAAAAGTCTAACCCTAACAGGGCCCCAAAGTCTATGTAAAAGCAGATTGAATGCTCACTTCTTTCTTCTTTGAGAGAACTGAAGGAGTGTTTCCTTACAGCCTGGTTTATAGCTGGATGGTGTATCCCACAGATGGTCAAACTATCAACACACTATTTCCTCGAGATCTGTAGATATTCAACAGCTGTCCCCAGCAAACTGCTGTGTTTATTCTATTGGGACAAGAAGTAGAGTATCTGTGAATCTCACATATTTGTAAAAATATTTTTGCTTAATTTGGCCAATTAAGATTATTGTTGTACCTAGAACAACTTTAAAACCCAAATTTATTCTAAAATTTCCAATGATATAAAACAGAAACAGAAAAAATCTTCACATTTGATAATCTGGACCCAGAGAATGTTTGGTGTTTTCCTAACTACAACATTTAAATGGGGGCGCCCGGGTAGCCCTCCTTGTGGAGCAACCGCCCCATGTCCTTGCCACAGCGGCCGCGGGTGCAATTCTGGCCTGTGGCCCTTTTCTGCATGTCAGAATTTTTTTTAATTAGTAGCAAATTGTTTTTGATTAATTCTCAATCCATTGATTAATCGACTTTTTCCTGATTCCTTCCTGAACACTGATTCCTCTAGAAATATTACACCAGGGGCGCCTGGGTAGCTCACCTGGTAGAGCGTGCACCCCATGTGCAGAGGCTCAGTCTCTGTCGGAGCGTCCGCGGGTTTGGCTCCGACTTGGGGCCCTTTGCTGCATGTCTTTTCATGTCTTCAGCTGTCCTATAAAATAAAGGCCTAAAAATTCCACAAAAATAATCTTTTATAAAGAAAGAAATGTTACACCAAGTTGAGTTGAGCATATGGGTTTTTGACAGCCAGACTTTGTATTTTTAAGCTATTGTAATCAATATATTTGTAATAACAATAGTTTAAAGGACTTTGTGTAAAAGGAGTCACTCAAAGTGTAGAACCCACAGAATAGGATGGGGTAATCGTGGACAATGTAATGGTATAACTATATAACCTGGGCACAACTCAGCATGCCACCTCGGCCTGTGTTGGATGTCCATCTGTTGATACACTATATCCTCTTCTGTGTTCCTCCACAGTGAAATACATCCGTGAGGTTTCTCCGCTCTTTAAGAAGCCATGCCTGGTGGCCGACCTACCGTGGGACGGCGTCCGCCCCCAGTCGCCCAGCTACAGCGGCAGCGAGGACTCCGGCTCGCCCAAACACAGCAGTTCCTCCTCCTCCAAAGACAGAAAAGTCATAAGCCTGAAGATGTGCTTCATCAGCAGGAACCTCACCATGCCAGATCTGGAGAACAGGTACGATGGGCAACTCATCAAAGGGCTGCAACTAACGATTCATCTGCTCATTTTCTCGATTAAATAATTATTAAAAACTGCAAGCTATAGCTTTAACCAGTGTCTGTTTGTTTGGTATCAAAATGTTCAGAACCAACTCAGCTTTCCATATAGTGACGCCCATATTTTTCTAGAGAAGTGTGTAAAGAAATAATTTGGCGCTAAAGCTAAAACGTGGATGTTGTCTTTTTGAAGTTCCTCAAATCTCTTTTGAAAATAAACCTTAACTTATGAGGTGTTGTACGAGTTGTTTTGGTGCTTGAAATGACTTTACCAAAGTTTAAGGTTATATATGATTCAAATAGTAAATAAATGTCCTGGACGCGCCGGTGCGTCTTTCATCCTCTAGACTATGGATTAGGCCATAATTTGGCTTTTTGTTAAACACTTTAAGTTCCATGGAGAAAGAATTCCATAAGTGTCCACCTTTTACTGACCAAAGTTGGTTGTGCACATTGGGACTCATTTCTGGTTAGCTACTCCTCATGTTGTGGTCCGGCCATTATTTCTATGTGTTATGAGTTTTGACACCACGACCGTGGCCAACCCGTTTAAACACTTAAAAAGACGTTTGCTTTGTCCCGTTCAGACTGTTGGAGCTCCACTCCCCAGACGGCCAGCACACCGTGGTGCTGCGTTGTAAAGACGGCCCCAGCGCCAACTCCTGGTTCACCGCCGTCCACACCAACATTGCTGCTCTGCTGCCACACACCCTGGCTCACGTAAACGCTTACCTGGGGGCCTCGTCTTCGGCCTCCACACACCCCCATCTCAATCACATTGGCTGGTTGGCTGAACAGGTACATTCAGATTTGTTCAGTTTAACAGGTTTTACATGCTGCGTGTGTCTATTATACCATGGTCTGGGGGAATACTCTGTCCATTTAAAGAGATATAGGACACCTTCTAACAAGTTCTGGTCCAAGGTTGTTGTTTTTTCCTCAAAACTGACAGTTTTGCAAGCCGAGGGATGTTCCAAAGTGTTGCCGATTATCCAGACAAGGCTTTCACCAGCCAACAGCTGGTTGGTGCTCAGGCCATAAAAAAGTTTTCTTTAATCAGGGTACCATGACATTTGTTCAATTTTAGCATTAAATACATATTAAGGCAATATTATATATTCTGGGCTACTTAGCCCATAACGTATAATAGAATAGACAGAATAGAATCACACTATACTATTTTTTATCAGCACATGCTTTGATAGTAGTGTGGGAATACGGTGCATTTTCAGGTTAGATAAATGTAAAGTTGAAACCCATATTGCTCTCAAAAGGAAATAGTATCAGTGTTTTCCCCATTTAGCTTGCTACAGTACCGATTTCATTACTCCTAAATCCCTGCACATACACAGACCTCAAACATATAAGCGTGCATTTCTGCTCTGCTGCAGCACACAGGAAGAGTGTGTTTTCTTAAATTAGCTTTAGTCCTAACGTTCAACATGTCCATTGAAGAGTGAACCAGGGCTACTCTCAGTCCTCCTACTCTGAATCATATCTTTATTACTCTGATAAAGTGATAACGTGTTCATTCAAGGCCATGTTGAATGACTGGATGCCTGGTGGTGTTTATCTGGACCGGGCTCAGACAGGAAACACAAATGCAAGTTTCCATTGCATTACACTATTTCCTGTAGAGCCCACCTACTCGCACACACAAACACGCTGTGTGTTTTATTGTCAGTGCTTTTCACTGTAACTCCACCAACACTCCAGTCCGTCAGCCATAACACACACACACACACACACACACACACACACACACACTCTCACTCTCACTCTCACTCTCACACACACTGCCCTATTTTACCACAATGCTATCAAAATTGAGGCCAGACTGTCAGACTCCATCATTGTCCACGTACCGTGTAGTAGTTTGCACCACAGTAAACTACATCACTATACCTGTACCTGTCAGACCAAGTATTTACACCTGTACCTGTCCAAGTACTTTACTATAACTGTACTCTGTGTTAGTTTAAACTAGGGGTAATATTGTAATATCAATAGAGTGTAATGTTGTACACATTAAGTGAATAAGTTGATTTATACATAATCAGTGAACGATGGAACTGTTTAATTTATTTGGACAGAAACAGGCTTACCTATTGTATAATAACAACAACAATATTAAGGCTGCTTTGACCAAATTTGCTCAAAATTGAAATCACAATTATTTAACAGGGTTACTCATTAACATTTATTGAATATTAAAAACAGATCAACTGTGAAAATAGCTTGAACTGAAATTTCACTTAATACTTTATTCGTTTTCGTTTAAGAGTTTACTTGCAAAAGTAATGTGCAAAATAATTGTTAGTCTCGATTACATTGTTTTTGTAACCAGTAGGAGCGAAAATAAAAAATAATTTGATCAAAATTCAATTAGTCACACAGCCCTAAACAACACAGCCTCTCCACAGGCTTAGAGAAAGCCTCTTTAATGCGAGGTGACTAGTGGTTGCACCAGCTGGATATATTCCTGCCTTTAGCAATACACCTAGTCTGGGAATGCTGTGTAGACTCGTCAGACCCTCCTCTTCGGCGCTGTGGAGGAGGGTCTGGCAATGCGAGACAACAGTAAACCTACTGGTAGATTAACTGTAAATTACTGAAGGAAACGTGAAGTAAAACATTTAGATTTTTTGTCATTTGGAGACTTTTGGTTGTGTTGATGTATCAGTTTAAGTGTCCTCGTTCAGGTCCAGCTGGAAGGTGGACGGCAGCAGTACAAGCCCGTAGTCATGGCGATGACGGAGAAGGACATCCTGCTGTTTGAATCAGTGCCGTGGAGCAGAGAGTCCTGGTCCATGCCTCTGCTCACACATCCACTGCTAGCCACAAGGTAAAGACCACACTCAGCAGCCACTGGTGGAATGGAACTAAGTACATGTACTCCAGTACTGTACTAAAGTACAAATGTCGAGGTACTTGTACTTTACTTGAGTCTTTTCCTTTAATGTCACTTTCTACTTCTACTCTGCTACATTTCAAAGAGAAATATTCTACTTTTTACTCCACTACATTCATCTGACAGCTTTAGTTACTAGTTACTTTAGTTACTAGTTACTTTATCTAGCAACACTACATTCATCTGACAGCTTTAGTTACTAGTGACTTTAGTTACTAGTTACTTTATCTAGCAACACTACATTCATCTGACAGCTTTAGTTACTAGTTACTTTAGTTACTAGTTACTTTATCTAGCAACACTCCATTCATCTGACAGCTTTAGTTACTAGTTACTTTAGTTACTCCACTACATTTATCTGACAGCTTTAGTTACTAGTTACTTTAGTTAACTTTAGAAGTTTTAGCAGGCTTTCACTTCAGCACTTTAACCCACTGTCAACATATGTTCAGCAAATACATTTAATGGTTAGTAACTGGAAGTTTCCACTGCTCACATTAAAATCAAAGTGAAGATGTGCTAGGTCAGTGGTAATGTTAGAAGAAGGGTTTATTCAGCTGGGACCCCCCACCAAGACCCAGTTCTTTTATTTAGGAAATTACACTGATCAGATCAGTCACTTCAGAGACTGTGGGGTATGTCCCAGGTCCTTACATGTCATCCATGTTTTCTCGCCTTGCTTCCCCTCCCGGCGTCTTAGTCCGTCCTCCAGTGAAGCATGGGAGAGGTGTGAGGAAATCGTGCAAGGAGAGAGGAAACACGGGAATGTGTTTTTTACAGGGATGAGACCTTCTTTCCTCTGAAGCATCACATGAATTTGTCAGCTGTATGGGCGGAGTTAGCCACGGCTCTCTGCTTTCTGGAAGGCTGCTTTAGTGTATCCTCGATCATAGCTCCTCAGAGATCTCTCCTCCATCCTCCATCCTCCATCCTTGCTCTTCTTGCGAGGTGCGAGGAGATATTAAATTAGAGACTTGGGATCCACCCTTGGAGGACCCGTTGCCAAAGTAAATAAACAGCTTAAGAGGAGCTAAACAATTTCAGAAAGAAGTCTTTGCCAATGCAGATTATCTTTGCGAGTGGTCTTTGAGAATGTTAAATGTCTCTGTATTTTCACGTCTCTCCCTTCAGACTCGTTCATTCTGGCAGCACCCGGGGTTCTCCAGCCCAGGGTTCAGACCTGGTGTTTGCCACTCGGACGGGCACAGGGCGGGGAATTGAATCCCACATCTTCCGAGTGGAGACCCACTGGGATCTGTCTTCATGGACGCGAGCCCTCGTGCAGGGGGCACACACTGCCGCTGAGCTCATCAAAGAAGTCTCTATTGGTGAG
>NC_045740.1:32679060-32682061 GCF_008692095.1 Etheostoma spectabile | reverse complement strand
GGGGGGGGGGGGATAAGTATGCACTAAAAAGGTATGAATAAAGGCTTTAGGCTGTTATTGTAAGCTCTGTTTAATATGCAACTTCATTTATAAATAAAAAACGTCTTAAAGCCCCGTGGTCTAGAGGACAGCTTTACTCCATTTTTTAGATTGGAACCAGAACAAATGATAGTATAATAAAGTGTCTGTCCATATTATTTATTAACTAACACTGGATGCTGGATGTGAGCTAAAATACTGTAAATGATTCATTTCAGCCAATGCAAGGGGTTCTTATATCTCAGAGTAAAGTATTAAAACTACGTTTTACCCTTCTTCTTCTCCTCCCTCACTTTCTCCCTCTGTCCTCCAGGTATTTGACCTCCACTCGGGTCCAAAGCCGGTGGTGTTTGTCCTCCACTCCTTCCTGTCGGCCAAGCTCACCCGCCTGGGCCTGCTGACGTGAACCAACCAACAGCAGCGGTGTGGACGAGAGGCCGGGCCCAGGCACAGCGAGGAGGGGGAAAGACGCTCCCAAAATTCTGATACTGGGAGTTGATTTTTTCTTTTCTTTTTTCTCTCCAATTTCTCCATTCACAGCTGAAGCTGCAGGGAAGATTTAGCCCGCGAGTCGTATTTCTGATTGTCTGAAATTTGTGCCTTCTCTTCCAACTTTCTACTCAGCCTCTTGCAGTCATTTGTATTGCAAGGTCAGGTAAAAAGGAAGTGGCACTTTGCTTGAAGTCATACTGTGTAAGAGACAAAAAGCTATTAACAATCTCATAACAGCTCAGATGCTGTGATGTGCTTGGGAAGTGAGATTCCATTACCAGTGCACTTCAACCAAAGTGTTACTAAAATGTATTAAGGAAAGGACGGATTTTTAGACAATTAATACACAGCCAAGCACAGATTGGTTAATGTTACCTGTTTTTACTCTATGCCTATCATTCCATGACAGCCTTCCACTGTACTCTGGGCTCTTTTAATGTATATTTGTTTGTCTTTGTGAAGACGTGAGTGAAAGACGCTGTTTTAAAAATCAGAATGCAGTTAGCTGAGCACTAGCAGTGATGGTTTAAAAGAAGAAAGAGGTGTGTGTGTGTGTGCGTGTGTGTGTGTATGTGTGTGTGTGTGCGTGTGTGTGTGTGTTAGTCTCTCTATACTACACGCTTCTGTTGGCTTGGTAGTGTGCCTGCTGTCTGATATTAACCTTTTTTAGCACATTATCCCAAACTACTGTTGTAATCAGGAGTGCCAACTGTGCCTTTTACATGTAGTCAAAGACACTCTTTGTAATGTTTCCTTTTTGATTTCACACAACAAGAGAATTTGAAGCTTTCGACATGTGCGAGCAATAGTATTACTCTTCTAGTGTAAACCATGTTACTGTGTTTTGTTTAAGTGTGTATCTCATGACAGCATAACTTCCTGACATTGAACTCTGTATCCCATGATGATATATGACATGACCACGTGTTACCTCCCCTCCATGACCTACACTACCGCGTCGTCTCCGTCTCACTCTCGCTATCATCTCATTCCATTTTGCTTGAGATTACCGGTTTCTTGTTACTGTTCCTCCAGCAGCATTTCTCTAGCTGAGGATTGTTTCAGGTGGGCCGCCACATGACAGGAGTACCATTGTATTTTAATAATCTGAACTGTAATGGTCGGATACGTCTCACCTCCTAGGAACCACTGTGGTAGAGAGGTTACTGGACACTTTATGTCCTTCAGCTTCTCTCAGGGCCAAAGAAATGCTTAGTTGACCAACACTCGCATGATTTTGTCGACTCACGGATTAGTTGATTTTATTGAGTGTGCTTTGAGTGGACGTTAAGACTAGTAAAAGAGCAATATACAACTTCACAAAGAATCATGCAACAGCACCACTTTAAATCTTGTGTTTAGCAGAGATGTGCTCGTTAGGTTTCTTAGAAATAAGTCATTCAGAATGGAAAAGCACAAGAAGTGACTAATCTACTAAATAAATCTTAGTAGACTAAGAAAGGGCAGCCCTATTGAATTCTGGTCTTTTCCTTCCTGTAAGTCTCAGAAAGTCTATGAATGTTTGAGAAAATAATCTTTACTCAAGGTCCACTGACTTGTTTTCTTTTGCAGCTTTTTTATAATAGCTTAGTGTTCTATGCAATAAAAAGGTTAAGGCTTTTATTGTAAGCCCTGTTTAATATATTGAATGGAATGAATTAGTAAATTGGCCAAAATGGAAACATAGTTAAAGTTGCTACATGTAACTTTTAGTTTGTGATGATTCTAGCGTCTAAGTGTTTTTACCACAGCTGCGTACTCCATGGGGCTGTAATGGTCATGGTACATTACAGAGTCAGCGTTACCGGGGGGGTCATATAGTTGTGATGAATGTTTTGCTCAGACAGAAAATCATTTATTTACAATAAGAGAATAAGTTACAGATGCATTGTTGCATTATGGTAACTTAGCCTGGATGTCTCATGAGCTAATCCGGGTATCCCCATCACTGTGTCACGAGCCAAAGCATAAAACAACCGACGTAATAATAACTTAGATTAATATAGCGCATTTCATGAAACCCAAGGAAAATAGCAGGTTAACACACACACGGACTAAAAAGACTAAAACGTCTGCGCTAAATGGGAGGGGGACGTTATGTAATGTTAGCTACTGACGTACAACCACATCACCCAATCTAAAGTTATTTTATTAATAAAATAGACATAATACATATCTGTGGGCCAATTTGGGGACTTTTTTTAATCCTTTACAATCCCGTAATTGTCTCCATCTGTGGAAAGCCCGACCGAGTGTGACTCATGATTTTGTCCCTTTGTCTTTCACTTTCTCTTTGATATAACTGCTCCAAGCTAAACTAATACCTAATCTACCCTTCAGTTCCTCTGTTCAGTCCAGTGCTAGTCTATGTCCACGACGGTCCACTTCCAGGATTGCTCTGTTACCGCCGGAAATTCCACCGGATGTCCCTCTTTTCAGCCGGATATCCGTCCCCGTCCTCTGTCTCTGT
>NC_045740.1:32662128-32679050 GCF_008692095.1 Etheostoma spectabile | reverse complement strand
TAACCTCCGTCCCCGTCCTCTGTGTCTGTGTTGGCGTTCTAACCTCTAGTGGATTATGGTTACCTGGTCCTCAGATCTCTGCAGGGTAAATCCAGACAGCTAGCTAGACTATCTGTCCAATCTGAGGACTATGGTTACCTGGTCCTCAGATCTCTGCAGGGTAAATCCAGACAGCTAGCTAGACTATCTGTCCAATCTGAGGACTATGGTTACCTGGTCCTCAGGTCTCTGCAGGGTAAATCCAGACAGCTAGCTAGACTATCTGTCCAATCTGAGTTTTCTGTTGACGACTAAAACTACTTCTAAATTAATAGATTTTCATAACCTCCACTGAGTTGATGGTAAACGTTGCTAATGCAGCCCTTCCCATCAGTAGAGCCTCTGTGTTCTTTTGGGCCTCAAACAATGTAGCATTGTGTCCACTGACCATGCAACAGAGGAGAACAAGACGTCCCTTCTGTCCTCGGATAAGGAACACAATCACCAGTCCAAATGACCTTTATTTTAGTTTGGACTCTGATGTCTTTGTGATGGTTTAACCCTCCCGTTGTCTTCGTCTCACATTTATCCCGTTTTCAAAGTTACTGTGAGAAATATGGGTTTCTTTCAAGCAAATATCCCAAAAATAACATAAAGCTGCCTACACGAGAGACGGTGAAACCGCTTTGCCCCGGCCGTCCCTTTGATTTCCTACGGGGGGAGCGGTGGCGCCCAACTATGCACTGCGCACCGCTCGGATTTGCTGCGTTACGCTGTGCTCAAAATTCAAATTATTTGAACTTTAACCTAGTCTTATTTTTCCTACGTCCATGCATTGCTACCTCTAATGATAATTTTCTTTCATGTAATCTTGTAGTTCTTTCTTTCGATAGTCCAAATCTAATTTTGCTGTATTATGACGACAGATGAGACCAACATGCAACTTTTACTGCAGCCAATCAGCTTTCTTGTTATTGGTGCTAGTCTCTTTCGGATCGTACCACAGACATAAAACAGACTTTATTCTTTAACTTTGGAGAAGTGCAAGTTTAGCGATACTTAGCTTTAAAATCACAGTTGATGTTGTGATAAAAGTCTTAAATATCATTCATACTGGTCTTAAAAGTGTTAAAGGTCCCATGACATGGTGCTTTTATGTATACCTTAGTGGTCCCCTAATACTGTATCTGAAGTCTCTTTTAATTAGACCTTAGTGGTCCCCTAATACTGTATCTGAATCTCTTTTATATAGACCTTAGGTCCCAATACTGTATCTGAAGTCTCTTTTATATAGACCTTAGTGGTCCCTAATACTGTATCTGAAGTCTCTTTTATATAGACCTTAGTGTCCCTATACTGTATCTGAAGTCTCTTTATATAGACCTTAGTGGTCCCAAAACTGATCTGAAGTCTCTTTTATATAGACCTTAGTGGTCCCCCTAATACTGTATCTGAAGTTCTCTTTATATAGACCTTAGTGGTCCCCTAATACTGTATCTGAAGTCTCTTTATATAGACCTTAGTGGTCCCTAATACTGTATCTGAAGTCTCTTTATATAGACCTTAGTGGCCCCCTAATACTGTATCTGAATCTCCTTTTATATAGACCTTGTGGTCCTTTAATTCTGGATCTGAAGTCTCTTTTATATAGACCTTAGTGGTCCCCTAATACTGGATCTGAAGTCTCTTTTATATAGACCTTAGTGGTCCCTAATACTGGATCTGAAGTCTCTTTTATATAGACCTTAGTTGTCCTTTAATTCTGGATCTGAAGTCTCTTTTATATAGACCTTAGTGGTCCCCAATACTGTATCTGAAGTCTCTTTCCCAAAATCCAGCCTACAGAATTCCAGCCACTAGATCCAGTCCCACAATGAGATTTCCTTAGTATGGGCCATTTCTGAGTCTGTAGCTGCAGAGAGGGGGGGGGGGGGCGTGTGGCCTCAACCAACCGCCACAATGCTCGTTTGAAAGCCATGATGTCTCTCTCTCATGGGTGGACCAAATTCTCTGGGCGGGCAAAGCAGAGAAAGGGGAGGTAACCTTGCCCCTTATGAGGTCACAAGGGGAAGATTCCAGATCTGAGCTTTCATTTTCTCAAAGGCAGAGCAGGATACCCAGGGCTCGGTTTACACCTATCACCATTTCTAGCCACTGGGGGACCATAGGCAGGCTGGGGAACTCATATTAATGTTAAATAAAACTCATAAAGTGACATTGTCATGCCATGGGACCTTTAAATTTGACTTGGTGAAACCTGCAGAAACGCTGCTATAGTTAATAGGCTTTGTTAAAGAAGGCGCAGCCCTCCCTTTGAACATCATGTGTTTGAGGTATACGTTTGGCCTGACAAAGTCGCGTTCCTGTTTGGCCCTCCGTCATCTTACTTTTTTGGCACACTTCATTTTTTAACCCACTGCACAGATCTGATTGTCTTATGTTGGTCAACCTTCAACAGGCTGCAGGCCGTCCCTCCTGGATCTTTATGCACTAGCCTATCAAACCCCTTTAAATCTATGAATGTACACCTCTTCTCTCCTTCCAGATGATTATTTCTTATCTTTCTCTTTATGCTATGTGATTGTGGCTGTCCTGTCCTGTCTATGCAAAGCAATGCTTGGAAGAAGGTTTTTTTAACCAAAGTTAATGTATGTGGCAGCTTGCGTCCAACACAATCATTGAACTGAAAAGTCACAACAGGATAAAGTGATGCAGCATCAACCTGTCATATGCAAAGTATTTTAGACTTCTTTCCAAGATACTATACAATGTATGATAGCAATGTAATAATCTCAAATGTACATACAGTACCTACCAATAAAACTGTTACAAATTATACTGGTTGATGTGTGGTTGGTTTGTTATAAAGACAAAACATTTACAATGAAATGTTACGTATTGAAATTTTTCTCTAGCACACGTGTTTTCGATGTATATTTCTTGTCTTATTCTGGGCATATGTCTTTTTCAATGTTGGGAGAACTAGTGATGCAGCACCGACATGGCCGCTAGGTGGCGGCAACAGCACTTCCTTAAAGCATCTCCCACTAACACGCGTCAAGTTGTTATTTAGCCAAAAAATGGGAATTTAATTTAATTTGCAAAAATGCTATCTAAAATAATCTTGATTAGCTTTGTGAATATCTGTTTTCTGTAATTTCTCGGTAAAATGCTTGGATCTTATTTTGAAATGTTAACCGGAACTCGTTGTATCAGCCCTAGAGACGCAGCGCTGCTGTTGCGGTGTGTGTTGGGTTGAGGCAGAGCTGTCACATTAGCTAGCTAGCTAACTTACTAGCCATTGTTTTGTCATGTCAAGAACCGTCTTCCCCCTCACAACACAGGGCTGGTAACGTGTTCACATCTTCGTATATCCGCCTGTGGGTCAGAGGATAGAAGTCTGGGTGGAGAGCACAAGAGTGACATGAAATGACAACGTCAACATTACAGGTAACGTTAAGCTACTAGCTACTAGCTAGCTGCAGAACAGCTGACGCTAGCTAGCTAAGCCTTCTCAGTTTGGTCAGCCTGCAAAGACATTTCATTGTCGTAAAATTAACAGTAGATTTAACAAGGTCTAACGTTACTGTACCAGCTAAATACATGCTATGAAAACAATTTTAATTAATAACGTGTGGGTTATGAATGTATGGTTTGCAACGTTAGCCTTGGCTGGATAACGTTAGCATAAGATGGGCACTAGCTACTGCTCGCAGACTTAAAACATGAAAACAAATATTTTCTACGTTTTGGAACATTTTAGTCTGGGAATTGCCTTGAGAAATAGCCCAGTGAATTGTGTTGTGGACTCAGAGAAGCTAGTAGTACAGCTGTATGACATGTCATGCTAGTCGGATAACTTGTGCTTTGTTTTGGTTGAAGCTGCTGTGTTGACATGCAGAGTAACGTGTAACGGTACACTCCCTCCATTATGTCTGGCTCTCCTCCCCAAGCCATCTGAAATCCGTATTTCTCTGCATCTGTTGCAGAAAGCGATTGATCTTGTGACCAAAGCTACAGAGGAAGACAAGGCAAAGAATTATGAGGAGGCCTTGCGACTGTACCAGCATGCTGTGGAATATTTCCTACATGCCATCAAATGTGAGTACTGTCTGCAGCCGGACAGGTTGTTGGTTAGCTCTACACTATTTTTTTTGTACAAACATTGGTGGGTTTCTTATACATATGAATTTATGTTGAATATACATGGAATTTTGTTTTTCGTTTCAGATGAGGCCCACAGCGACAAGGCAAAGGAGAGTATACGAGCAAAGTGTATGCAGTACCTGGACCGAGCGGAAAAACTTAAAGACTACCTGAAAAACAAAGACAAACAGGGCAAGAAGCCTGTCAAGGAAGCCCAGAGCAATGACAAGTACGCTGTCTGTCCTCTGGCCTCTCAGGAAACATGTTCCACTCTGTAGGCTTGACTGTATTTGTGTCAACCTCTGTGTTTGTCTCTAGGAGCGATAGTGACAGCGAGGGTGAAAATCCAGAGAAGAAGAAATTACAGGAGCAACTTATGGGTGAGTGTATGGGTGCAAATAGTCCTCACAGGGGAATTAAGCCGGTTGATATGTTTGTGTGATTCAAGAGTGGTGGTCTGCTTAAACAATGGAAATTATGGTTATTTTGTATCATTGACAGTGCCTTAATTGGACCAAAAAAGGAGTCAGTACCCCATATCAACAGTTCAGTGACATGATCATCGCTTGTATGGATCATTCCAATTTTGGCTATATGGGGGTGCTGAATGTCTGTCTGTCTGAAGAACTGCTTGTCCCCCCCCCCTCTCAATAAATCCTGATGTATTAATCATACTGTTAATAACAGTTAGAAGTAAGGGTAGTCAAATGGACAAAAGTCAGAAGTGCCGGTACTTAGTACTGGTTGGTACTGGCCCATTTCAGGCACTGATCATTGAATAACCCCACAAGGCTTCTTTATGATAAGATCTTCACCTGAAGTCATTGTAGGAGATCTTCTGATCAAATGAAAGTTTGCATATCATATTTTTAAGTAGTAGTCTGGGGTTCAGTGGGGGTTTGAGGTCTTATTTGTGCCAGGGCTACAATCACCTTTAAAGTGTTTGTTCCGTCTGCATGGTCAATCCTAATCATGCTCTGTGTGTCCAGGTGCCATTGTAATGGAGAAGCCCAATGTCAGGTGGAACGATGTGGCTGGACTGGAGGGAGCTAAGGAAGCTCTGAAGGAAGCTGTCATCCTGCCCATCAAATTCCCTCACCTCTTTACAGGTACTGAGGGATGTTCACACCCACTAATCATCATGCACTGAAACCATATGGTTAAAAAGAAACAACAAAGAAACATGCAAGAACACCACTTTAAATCTTTTGTACACCAGAGATGTGCTCTTAAGTTTCTTGGAAATAATTAATTCCGACCATGGCCGGTGGAATGTCTTTGTTACAGTATATATTATTATTATTCTGCAGCACAATACATGAATGGAAAAGGTTGGGTAATCGGGGAAATGCATCAGTGAGGAGGGGGCGAGAGGGGGCAGTTATTAGTAATGTAGTCAATTAGTCGTCTAACTGCTTGTTTAGGTCTTAGTTGACTAAGATTTCTTTAGTCCATATGTCATTTTTAAATGCTTTTTAATGCTCTACGACTTATTTCCAAGAAACCTATGAGCACATGTTTTCTAAGAAGAATGACATCACATGTCAGTCTGTCTGACATTTCATTTTTAAAGAAGTACATCAACGTGTGTATTTACAGTGTATTTACGTTAACTACATTTTTGGCTAGCTGCTCTTGCTTGTAAAGTGAATAAGAAATGAAATGTGCAAAGATAATAAAAACTTATAATCTCAAGAAAATAATTGAGACAGTCACTATGTCTAATAGACATGTAGATTAAAGATATGTCTCCTCCCCAGACTGGAAGTTCACGTTGGTTGCCAGGCTGAGACCGCAGCATCCAACTAACGTTAGAGGCTAAACTCACGGTCCTCTCTGCAGATTTACAGCCACCCTTTCTTGGCCTAAGATTACTCACCGTTCATGTTTGAAAACAATGATTGATAGATTAAAAAAATAGCCCTAGTTTATTATCACTGCTGTTATAATAGTTGAAAATATACCTTAGATGATTTGAAATGTCTGTCACATGACTGTCAAATAGTATTTTAGCATCACCACCGTTGGCTAGTACCCTAACAGTTTGCAGCGTAGTCCAGTATGTCACCCTGGGACCAACACTCCTCTGGTCTCTGTTCTCAGGCAAGCGGACTCCGTGGAGAGGCATCCTGCTGTTCGGACCTCCGGGGACGGGGAAGTCGTACCTGGCTAAGGCCGTGGCCACCGAGGCCAATAACTCCACCTTCTTCTCCGTCTCCTCCTCAGACCTCATGTCCAAGTGGCTGGGAGAGAGCGAGAAGTAAGTCTGCTCTACACAGGGAAAACAAGTTTATTGGAGTTAGGGCTGGGCAATATATCAATATCAATCCATATTGTGATACGAGACTATCGTCTTAGATTTTGAATATATTAATATCCTAATATGACACAAGTGTTGATGTCTTTTCCTGGTTTTCCGGCTGCGGTACTGTAAAGTGATGTCATCTTTTGAACTTTCCAGACTGTTTTGGCAGATCTATTATTTTCCTACTGATGATTATTCATCACTAATGTGATTGTGTAAATATTTTGTGAACCCTAACCCTGCATTTTGTCGCAATGTCTTTATTAAAGTATTTGGTTGTAGATGTTGATTTTACCATGTTTTATTTGGTGGTTTCAGTCTAACTAACCTTGCTCTTCATTAAATAAGAGGCTGCACGATATGAGGAAATATGTTATAATGATGTTGAATATCACGATAACTTGCTCTCAGTAAATCCATTTCCAAACCAGACTGGAAGTTCTTTAAGTCTTTGTCAGAGACACTCTTCACCTATTTTATTCCCGTGTCACTTATATATTAATATATTATATATAAATGCTTATATATTGCAATAATAATAGAGCATTACTCCCTTGATATTGCTGTCCATGTGTGTCTCTCATTTTTCCATCTCTCTCTGTGTCTCGCAGGCTGGTGAAGAACTTATTTGATCTGGCTCGCCAGCACAAACCCTCCATCATCTTCATCGATGAGGTAGACTCGCTGTGCGGCTCCAGGAACGAGAACGAGAGCGAGGCCGCCCGCCGCATCAAGACCGAGTTCTTGGTCCAGATGCAGGGTGAGCCGGATGAGATGGGGAATGAGAACAATAAGCTGACACAACATGATTCTGCACAGTGAAGAATAAGCAGTATTTAATAATACATTATATGTAATATACAAGGGACAATAGAATACTACAAAGTAATCTTAAATATGTAAATGTATAACCCTGTAAGGACACTGGAGCAGAAAGTTCATCTATGGCTCTCTGGTTTTGTAGGTGTGGGAAACAACAACGATGGCATTCTGGTTCTGGGAGCCACCAACATCCCCTGGGTGCTCGACGCTGCCATCCGCAGAAGGTCAGAGGTCGCCTCAGTGCTCCTCCAGTAGATGTGCGTGTGCGTGTGCGCGCGTGTGCGTGTGCGCGCGTGCGTGCGCGTGCGTGCGCGTGCGTGCGTGTGTGTGTGTGTCAGTGTCAGTCATCTTTGTGCGATCAGGCAAAACAAAACATGCGTGTCTATACCATGGATATAGAGCCACTCGGCCAGCCATGCCTAAACACTTATTTCTGAACCTTAATACCCAAAGGAAAACAATCTCCGAATGAAATAGCACAACGAGGTGGCAACATAAAACACAACGCTTTCAAGCCGAGGAGCAAGAAGAAAATACTTTCTCGCAGGAAACGCTTGTTCTAAACTTAACTTTGTCTGGCTAAACTCCAGTACCGCGGCCCCTGGAAGGACCGTGATCTGGCGCTGCCTGTAGCCGGCCCCCAGACTCCCAGTCACCTAAACACCAGCTGCTGGGAGCCGGGGTCCCGGAGCTCTGTAGCAGCTGAATACAACCAGCAGCTACTGCTCTATATCATCCTTCTATGGCATTGGGTGTTACAGCACTTTACTCAGTTTAAAATACTTACATTTTAGGTGTGTAATAAATGGTCTGTGTGTGTAAAGAAACATTGATCATTTTGTCCCTACTGAGGATAAAAAAATAATTCCGCAGAGGCAGGGATATGTAGACCAGAAAAAAATCCCTCTTACACTATGGGTGAAGACACAGCAGCGCCAACCCAAAATATGACAGATGGATTGTTTTGTGGATCAATGTTGCTGCTTCGTCCAACACATTTGTAAAATACTGTCTTGCTTTTTTATATTCTTCCCTCTTTTTATAGTTTCTAAAATTCAGTTCCAGGCAGCTTTCACAAGCTCTGTAAAGTCTTTAAAGTGTGTGAAACCTGCAAGCACGCCGTCTGTGTTATCAATGATTTGCTGGTGAGTGTGCGATTGACTGGATCTTGTCCTCTGGGGTGTGTCAGATTTGAGAAGCGTATCTACATCCCTCTGCCGGAGGAACCAGCTCGGGCTCAGATGTTTCGTCTTCATCTGGGCAACACACCACGTAGCTTGAGCGAGGCCGACCTGCGGCAGCTCGCCCACAAAACGGACGGCTACTCCGGCGCCGACATCAGTATCATCGTCCGGGACGCTCTCATGCAGCCTGTTAGGAAGGTCCAGTCTGCCACCCACTTCAAAAAGGTAACCACTAGAAATCCAGGGGGAAATAAAACATGTTAAAGTGTAACTTCAGGTTTTTTTTCAACCTGGCCTCTATTTTCTCATGTTTTTGTGTCTAAGGGACTGATTGCAACAACAATTTTAGACATTGGTCTAGTATAGAGCGAGACAGCTGCAGTCTGCAGCGACAAAACAAGCCGCAATGTAACGTTAATGTGCAATGGCGCACCTTCAGTTTCTGTCCATAAAAAGTGCTTGTTTTCCCACTGATATACTCAGATTATTATTCTAAGTGTCTGACAACATTATGGGATGGATCCCTACAAAGATAGACCTTTTAGTTAAAGAGTAAGATCCTTTTAGTTTAACATGAAACAGCCCCGACATCACCATCACCAAACCCACCAGACTCCATGGAAATAATCACTGCTTTTATCATCGTAAAACACACTTCATTCAAAGTGGAGAGAAACTAAATAAAACTACCAAAAGCCGTCTTAGTTCATCTTTCCACTGTTCCAACAATCATCACTCTGGTTGAAATAAACCTTATTTCACCCAGTTACATGTGGACATATGCTGACTCTGTACATGCTAAAAGTAGTGATTATTTACATGGAGTCTGGTGGAGATAGGCTGCTCTATACACACTAAAAGTACTGATTATTTACATGGAGTCTGGTGGAGATATGTTTCTTTATACACGCTGAAAGTAGAGATTATTTACATGGAGTCTGGTGGAGATATGCTGGCTGTATATGCTAAAAGTAGTGATTATTTACATTGAGTCTAGTGTGTTTGGTCAGGGTGATTTTGGGGCTGTTTCACATTAAACTAAAAGAATCTTTATTTATTATTTTATCTTTATCACTCTAAACTAAAAGGTCTATCTCTGTAGGGATCCTTTCCTCAATGATGTCAGTGGCAAAAACAGAACCTTTAAATAGGTAGAAAAATTGCGGACGATGGTTCATGGCTGCCAGTTACAGCGTTCTTGCTCAGAACTGGACCAGTTTCAAAGGTTTTTAATCACATTAGTCACTTAGACACCATGACAGTCGAATCCCTATAATGGTTAAAATGTACACCTTCACATTTGAGCTAATCCCCCCTTGTTCTTCAGGTTCGCGGTCCATCCCGAAGCAACAACCAGTTGATGGTGGACGACCTCTTGACTCCGTGTTCCCCTGGTGACCCTGGAGCCATAGAGATGACCTGGATGGACGTGCCTACTGATAAGCTACTGGAGCCCATTGTCTGCATGGTGAGATATGCATACTGTATATTAATGCGGTCTCTGGTGTGTGGCATTGCTTCATGCTGCATACCTGTCCCTATACAAAAAAAATTAGAAAATAATGTTGGTTGATGATTATCAGCCAACATTATTTTCATTAATCCAGACTGAATCAACAGCAACAGAAAAGCTATAACCTGTCCAATGAGTAAATGCTGGTAAACACGGACCCTGGATGGTGGAGAAATTGAATATTAAAAAAATAACCAATGTGAAGCAAAAATGATTTGTATGTCCTATCCTTTGCAGTCGGACATGCTGCGCTCTTTGTCCACCACCCGTCCCACAGTCAACACTGAAGATCTCCTTAAAGTCAAGAAGTTCACAGACGACTTTGGGATGGAGGGCTGAGAGACGGTACCCCACCTCCCCCCCCGGTCCACAAGAAGGATCAGACTACTGCTCCCAACAACACTCGTTACCCCCCCACCCCCACAACTGCTGTACCATCTTGTAGGCTTTCCTCTCTCAGATGAGCGCTTGGTTCACTGCCTCTAATGGATTTCAAAAATAAATGAAAAGGTCTCATCAAACAAAAAAAGGTAAGAAATCTTTTCACGTGTCTTGCTTCTACTCATCCAAGCCAGAGTTTTCGAATCCTTGGAAGTTGACCAAATGCTACAATAGAAAATCTTGGTGTGATTTGGTAGTTGGACAATAGAGCCCATGCCTTTCTCCCATTTCCAGACAATGTTCCATTACAAAGCAGCCGCTACAGCGTATTCATTTCAACAACTTTTTTATCTAACCTGCATTGACGTGAGGAGAGCTGCATTTGAATAAATGCATAACGTTTGTCCCTCTCTGAGCCGACTCTGACTGAAGGACTGTACTTTTTTTTTGCCTGTGTGCACTTTGCTGTGGGACGCGATGAAGGACATTGACGTTTGAAGAAGATAGTTCTCCTGCCAGGCATGCAAGTGTGTAAATGCATCTAAGTGTTTTTATGAAAATTGTGTTTTAACGTATATGTCTATAAGTTGAGAGCCCTGTTTTGTTATTTGATGGAGAGTTAAATTAATGACTCATCACTGCCTCAGTGTTCCTCTACAGCTCCGTGTGTCTGCATCAGGCCTGTTTCTCTGTGCTAGCACCAGTCTGTCAGGCATTTATCTTCCATTTTACAATCCAAGAGATGTGCTTGATTGAATCTTTATTAAGAAAACAAGGTTCATAAAGTGGCTATTCTGGAGCTTTTGGTCATAACCTGTGATCTTCCTCAGCAGATGTTTGCTCACCTGTCATGGAATAGTAAATGTTCAAATGTCCCAATGTTTCTGTCAGGACTTCTCATCCATTTTGGCTTAAAATGTGAGCTTAAAGTTCACACCTGACCATGGAAACCATGGTTTTTGATTATATCACATGATCTTCATCAACGCAGCTTTGGTTTATTTTTGTGTCTGTTCTCAAATCAATCAAGCACATCTCTTTAAATCTTAACATTTTGATTTGGTTTTGTTCGCCCTGCCATAAACTGGAACATTATATAACTTGACTGAGTATAATAGAGATACAGTATGTTTACACTTATTTATTTTGTTGATGGCGCTCAGTAGAAATCATTTTCTTCTGGGAGGGCTGTTCAGGGCTGGCGTATTCGTTCTTAAACCTAAATAGTATCTGTTCTGTTGTCAGCTTACAGACAACCAGGACCGCTAACCCCGCTGGCTATCAAGAAGTAGAACCACACTGTTCAGTCACTTTTAAACGTACCAACTCTGTGACCTCTCGCAGCAGAACCACGGGCTGATCTGCTGACTCAGTGATGGGACTAGATGGGTGAGAGCCCCATGCTAGTCTCACTGTGCGTTTGTGGAGGTACATGTTGGTTCACTGGGAGTTTATTTATTATTGTCTCTGCTGGCCATGTAACCATTACTACTAATTTAACCTGCATTAATAAAAACTGACATTTCAAATGAAAAAAGGCACAGTTGCTGGGTTGACATTTTTATGTTCAGTTGCACATGGTTTAACATATTTCGAGGCCCCGTTAGCATTTACAGTATCCATCCCAGTCAAGTAAATATCAGCCTGAGACAATTAGTCCCGTGTTCTACCTATTTATTGAGCGCCAGGTGTCAAACACAAGCAGACCAGGTAACACCATGTTCAGTGATTTCTACTAATGAAGTCACTGTTCATGTTTTAGGCATTCAAGCTTTCAATTTTTTTTGCCCAAAGTTAGATGAGAAGATTGAAACAGGTCTGGTGTCTCTGAGTGGTATCAATCTTCTCATCTAACTCCAAGAAAGCAAAAATCATTTTTCAAACTAGGTCAAACTCTTCCTTTAACAATAGGGCAAGCAGATTCAGGAGTTCAGTGTTCCACATCAAGGACACAAAGCTGGCCACTGATATATCCTGATGCTTCTGAGTACCAAACCTGAGATCCTACCAAGGCTCTGGGTAAAAGGCCGACCCAGTGTAACTGTGGGCAGACCTCAAGCGAGTTGGTTTGGTTCCTACTTGTCACGCCTTCGGAGTCTTATAATTTCGATGATTAGATCCAGACTGATAACAGTATAGCAGTTAGAAAAGACAAATGCTCGACCCTAAGGACAACTGCCTCAGCGTATTTGTCAAGGCAACTTTGTCCTCATTACTTTCACATTTTTTCCAAACCCTAACCCTTGGCAGCAATACAAATATTAAAATTATACCCAACAGAAGCAATTTCTACTGAACTGGGTCTACAAAGACCAGTAGAGAACGTGTGATTACAGCCCTTTAAAATGTGTCTATAATCTCTGACATTATACTCAACACTGCAGAGTTCTGTGTAGTCTCGCATTGCCAGACCTTCTTCCACAGCGCTGCGGAGGAGGAGTTCAGCAATCGGCTATCTGAGTTTGTTCACTTCAGCTGTGTTGGAAGTTAAACGAATTGAGTTTGCATTTACTGAAAATCCCACAGTGAAAACTCCACATTCCACGAAACCAACATCCATTCCTAAGAATGTCACCACCTCAGGGTGGTCTTTGAGTCCAACGTCTCATCATCACCCTGTTCATCACACTTTGCTCCGTTTTGAGTGGCTCTCCAGCGGAGGGGCAGCCCGCTTGTTGCGGTGGTGAGGGAAGGTTGGCATCAGGTCTGGTTCACAGGCTGCACGGAGGAGCAGAGGGACAAAATGAATGAATGACATGTAAATCACATGGCAAGGATCACAGCTGATACATACTCCCAAACTCTTTCACTCACGTAGAGGTTTCTCTTTGAAGTAAGAACTCTCCAGACTATCTTTGGCAGTAGCTCTGGATCAGGGAAACAGACAATAATCAAAGTCATGGGTGGCTCGTGTGAAATGAACACACATGACAAAGAATTGTTACTACTGTATCTTGTGGGGCAACAGTTGGGAAATGTAACACTGGATTTAAACCCACTTTGTGTTTTGAATTCCTGATAAATATACTAAATACCGTTAAAGCCTGGAATCCAGGGAAATAATGCACTTAACCCTTAACAGTACAGTAAATAAGTCATAGGTGAACCAGGAATATATTTTACAGTATTTTTTTACTGTAAATCAAATTTCTATAGTCAACTTTTTCATCAGTCTAGTAGTGCAGCAACCTGCCTTCTTATTTTTTGATGTTTTAAGATGCGGACACCCTTCTCTATTCATGATTTCAATTTGAAACAAGGAAGGAAAACACAAAATGGTGGCAGGTTACAGTTCAAAATAACATTAATGCCATGAGGGGGCTTTTGCTTCCAGGACCCAGGTCCGACTACTATATCCCAAAGTCCAGTTCCTTTAATTAATATAAACAAGGCTTGACGGTAACTTTTGTATCCAAAGGAGCACGTTTTGCTCCTCAGTTGAAAAGTGTAGGAGAGACTTTCATAAGGAAACTGTTATTACTATTGTAGCTCATTTGTACAATGATACAATTGTGTTGTGAACACAAAACAAGGAAGGACAAGGACTTTTATGTGTACCTGCGCTGTGGGTTGTACATGAAGAGCAGGTTGAGCAGTCTGTGTCCGGCATCAGACAGCCATGTGAATTTGTTCTTCAGGTTGTTGTACGGCTGCTTCCTCAGACTGTACTGACCGATGAGGGGCAGCAGAGAAAAGCCCTGGAACGAACACACACACACACACACACACACACACACACAACAAACACAACCACACAACAACACACAACACACACACACACACACACACACACACACACACACACACACACACACACACACACTTTGGCATACTCCTTTAACATCAGACATCACAGGGAGTTTAGTTAATGCTGTAGACATATATATTGAGAAGTCTCACCGGCCAGATGTTTTCATTGGGTGTTCCCAGCAGCTGGACTATCAGGTCCACCTGCTGGATCTCAGAGGTCCCGGGCAACAGGGGCTTGTGAGCGAGCAGCTCAGCCAGGATACAGCCCACAGCCCTGCAACAAAACCGTACGGCAGAGAGTTCAGTCTTGGCAACGGTTCTTTTCTACATTGTGGGAGAAAGTCTAAAAAATATCTCTGATTGTTAAAGCGTAACTCTCGCCAAAATGCAACTTGGGTGTGAACGGGAGAGCTAAGGGCGCTACTATGATTGCATCAAAATCAACATTTATAATCACTAAGAAGGCTCGACACCACAAGTATTTTCAAACAAAACGAGACTAGGATGTTTTTTACAGTGTGTTCAGGGGACAGGCAGCTAGCAGATAGTGAGGAGATGTTTTTTACAGTGTGTTCAGGGGACAGGCAGCTAGCAGATAGTGAGGAGATGTTTTTTACAGTGTGTTCTGGGGACAGGCAGATAGAGAGGAGATGTTTTTACAGTGTGTTCAGGGCACAGGCAGCTAGCAGATAGTGAGAAGACGTTCGCTGTGTGACAACAAAGGTTAAAAATGTGTCACATCACTTAGAGCACCTTTAATGCCGGAGGTTGGAGCCTTACCACATGTCTAGAGCTGTAGTCTGGGTCTTGGTCCCTAGGAGGAGCTCTGGAGCCCTGTACCTGTAAACAGATGGGGGGGGCACAAATCGTGACAGAGACCTGGTCAGCTGAGGCGACGGAGCTAATAAAGGATTACCAAAAGAGATTAAAGGGAGGATGTTTCACTGACTCTGCACAAGCACAAGGTCAGCAACACAGAGGTTGTCTGCAGTGCACAATCCACTAATCCACATAATCAGGCCAAGGCGGTATTAATGGCCCAGCAGACACTCACCACAGGGTGACCACCCGAGGCGTCATGGGCTGCTGGGGGATCCCGTACATCCGGGCCAACCCAAAATCAGCTGGACACAGCAGAAACAAAAACAAGATCCATAAAACACTGAGAAAACATCATTTGAGAAGCTGGAACCACAGAATATTTAGTGTGTTCTCTAAAAAAAATGACAATCAATTTCTGAAATTTGTATTCAAATGATTTTCAGTAAACTAGAGCTGCAAAGATTAGGCGATCACTCGGCTAATATTAAATTAATTGCCAACTATTTTGATGATCAATTAATTGGTTTGAGTCATTTTTCATGAAATAATTCTCTGATGTCAGCTTGTTAAATGTGAATATGCTCTAGTCTCTTCTCTCCTCTGGGACAGTAAACTGAACATCTTTGAGCTGTGGACATTTGAGGACGTCATCTTGGGCTTTTTGCAGAAACCCTGTTAAAGAGTTTGGCCCAGTGGATCAGTGAGATGTGGTTAAAAGCTCCATAAATGGTAAGTGGACCTTAATTTAAAAACATTTTTTTTCAAAAGACTACTTACAAACTTGCAAATGTTAACCCTATGTTTACATGAAATAAACAGGCAGTCCTTGTCAAAGAGAGAGAGAGGTCAAAAGGTCAGCGCTGGCAGAGCTCGGGATGTATGTCAGTACAGGAATAATGTGACCATAGGGAGAGCTGCAGAGGTGGTTATGGTAAAAGGGTTGACTCACCAATCTTAACGCAGCCATTGTCCGTCATCAGCAGATTAGACACCTTCAGGTCTCTGATAACGAGATTAAAGAGGGTAATGACTGAGCCAGCCGCTACAAGATACAATCCTTTCACCCCCTTTACTTGTCATACATGTGTAGAGTTGAATGTAAAACTGTGTTAAACCTTTTCAGGTACAGCTTTAACTAGATTTCTATCTGGTGGTGGTTTCAGTACCCACCACGGTCTCCTTTAGCAGTGTGTAGGCTGGACTTCCTTAGCTCTAAGAAGGGCTGACCATAATCCATAAAATATTGTTTGGTTTTTTGTTGTGTTCTTTACAGCGGTAAAGGACACACACAGTATGTACACTAGTGGCAGCATATCAGACCTGTGTCCTTAGAGTTTTAGGACAGTGTTAGAGAAAGGAACCTTTGCCTATATAGGGACAGTTCAGTGGAACAAGTTAGACCGGAAAATTAAAGTCATGTCCAGCATGAACTCTTTCAAAAAGAGAAATAAGGTCAGTATGTTATGTCATTGATTATCACACACTGTAAATGTTTTGTCTTTTCCTGATGTTATGTGTCAAGGACCACAATAAAAATAAGTCCGGGACTTTATTGCATTTTTATCCTCGATTGTATATAATGTCTTTATTTCATATATAAATAAAATCAAAAAAAGCGAGCCTGCTATGTATCTTTGAGGCCTGGCTTAAAGAATTGCTTGTATAATTAACAAGCTTGCTGAATTTTAAATCATATCAGTAGGCATTCACACTAGTGATTACTTGGTCCTAAATATTATTTTTTATGTATATTTATATATATATGAATATTATGCACCAATCACCTGCAGATTTTAATGAAATTAAACAACCATTTAATCACTTTAAATGTCTTTATGAAGCTGTGTATACTGAATGTACATGTACACTTGGAGTTGTTTAACATTCTGTAATTGGACTGCAATTTTAATATGGCATGTAATCAGGGTGTCATTGGGAATCAGAGCTTACTCTCAATTGACCCTTCCTGAATTGGAAAAGAGAGAGAGATATATGTGTGTATATATATATATATATATAT
>NC_045740.1:32660781-32662118 GCF_008692095.1 Etheostoma spectabile | reverse complement strand
ATATATATATATATATATATATAAAAAAACTCTTAGTTGACAAGCTGCCATTATAAAAAGACAATAAGTTCCTGTATTGACACTGTAAGTAACTAGACAGAGGGTGCTTTCATTTTTTTGTTCTGTTTCACTTCCTGTCTCTCGTATACTGAGTACAGAAACAACTGGAGAGTTACTTGTTGGGTTTCCAGTAAATGTCGGACTGACCTGTGTATGATGAAGTTGTGGTGGAGATACTCCAAGCCTCTGAGCAACTGAAGGATGATACACTTCACCTAATAAAGGAAAGCAGGAGACAAATTATTATAATGCAGACAACAAAACCTGATCCATGTCTTGTCAAGAGGATGTTTATTATAATTAGTTTTAAGGAGCCCTCATGAATGAGTGCATTTTCATATTTCTCTGTAATTCACTACAGATTCATTTCGTTCAGATATGTCCACTGACTGACATTTGTAATCATACAACAGCTGCCACACTAACCCCAACATGTAAACAGTTATCAAAGTTTTGTTATGGTTTTATTCACCGAGGTGTGTACAGCACTGGTTTACCAACTTTAGGGTTTAAGTCTACAAAAAGCCGCTATTGGAGTACCACAGGTGGCAGACGAGGCTAGTCCCTATCAGCCCATTTAACTTAAAAATCTTAACTTTTAAAGTCCTTTTTAAGGTGATTTAAAGTTAGATTGTGAAGCTAAACAGCACATTGGGATTGGGAAATTCAAACAAAACTAAACAATTTAGCATTAAAAGAAATCTGTATTTTTTCCTTTCAACGTTTATTAAACTTGTGATCCTTCAGATGTATCATGGACTGCTTGAGGGTGGTCCCAAACCCAAGTTTGGCATGAGTGAGCCAAAACGTTCGTAGAAGTCTTTTTATTGGCCTACAGTGCAACATTATCTGTAATTGGACAACAATAAAAATCTGTTTTACACAGCTATGTGGTTCCCATGAAAAAATGGTATCATATGAGTGATAGTAGCCTGTTAGTAGAGTATGCACACTGCCCTACCTGAGCCTCAGAGAACGGTGTCTGCATGTTTTCCAGCAGACTGGCCAGATCCTGTTCGCAGTAACTCATCACCAGAAACAGACTGAACAAGAAACACACAATTACAGAAAAAGAGATGATCAGTAGTTAAGGTAACAGACAGCAGTAGAATATCTTGTGACAGTTTCTGAATAATATTGCCCCAAGAGAGATGTGCACCAAGAACTGTTGCTGTAGGGTATTCTGCTATTGTTTGTGAATCCACAGATGTGCAGGTACCCTAACAGCATTAGTAGGCATTCACACCCAAAAAAGTGATCCGGCGATTTGCCACGAG
>NC_045740.1:32652966-32660771 GCF_008692095.1 Etheostoma spectabile | reverse complement strand
GTGTGGCCTGGGTGTGGCCTGGGGGACGGTCAACAAAACGGCCCATTTGTGTGACGTCCTGTCCTGTTGTGTTCTTATACCCCCTTAACAAAGCACAAGCAGATTACTGTTCTCCGTCAGATCGTTTGTAGATTCCGACGTTTCTGACCGCACTTGAAAGCAGTTTACTTCACGGGGAGAGAGGAAGAAAAGAGATAAGCGAGACATAGCGACTGCTTTGCTGTTGCAGGAAACAATCAACTATTACACAAACTCCAGGGCAAGTGAGTGCCTGTGTTTTGTTTTTTACCCTTATAATGTTTAAAAAATGTTCTTGCGGCAACGATAAAGTTATTGATGTTATTATCCTGTTTGGGACACACCGCCTTAAACCAGAGCTCAAAACACACTGACATGTCTGTTTACCGGTTACATGATTGGCCACAGCAGCGTGACGTGAGGTTGAGTCATTCTCAAATTCTTTTTGAGTGTCCCCCCCCCCCCATAAAAATGAATGGAAAGACCTGCATTTTTGCCAGACCGTTGGCCAGCTGAGGCAGGCAGCCTTATAGTGGTGTGTGTGCATGTGCACTACCTCTCCAGTTGACTGCCAACAACCACTTCTTTCAGCTCCACTATGTTGGGATGTCTCAGCCTCAGCAGCAGGGTGATCTCTCTGAGACTACTGATGGGGATCCCTGACAGAGAAAGAGAAGGGCATTGCCGTTTTAAAAAGAAAAATACTACAGAAACACAGCCGTAGGTGCTCACACCCCCATCGCTCCTCTACACAGTTGCAAAAAGGAAGAATTAGAAGAGGTTATTATCTTGTCATTTTTTTGTCCTCTTTGTCTTCAGAACTAAATGCTGCGGTTGTCCTTTCTCAGCTTCTGCACCATTTTCTAAACATGGCCACACTGAGAAATACAGAGATTTATGGAGCTGATAGGCTTACTAAGCTACATATCAATTTATTTGGCAAGGGCTTAAATGTAACGGACGTTCATTAATATGCTCACTATAGTTTAAAATGGCTTTAAGCGGCTCAGACATTTTGGACACTATGAAACAAAAACTGTAAACTATGGATTCAAATTATTTTAATTTTGCTCATTTTTTTGCAACGCTAAATCTGGGCCAAAAGGATGGCAGCATAGGTTATCTTTGATATCCAACACTGTGTTTCAGAGCAAGCTATATCTCCATAACTACTCCCTCAACTCCTCTACGCACCAACCGTCAGGCTAAAACTTCCACATGACCAATGATGTTCCCTACATTCCCCAAAAAGGTTATTAGACACAAACAACACATCGACAAAGACAAACATACATACAATGCCTACAAAAATACTCCATTCAAAACACTCATATGAATCAGCGTTCAGAGCATTGATCTCACCGTCTTTCTCTTTGTCCATCCGCACCTTCTTCAATGCTACAATCTCATCTGACTTGGTGTCTCGCGCTCGGTCTATATTAGGAACAGGAAACAGGTATGAGTTAACAGCAGTTAAAATGATCTGCTATTTTTATCTTCCTTTTTGACTCAATCTATGATCTGCAACATTGATAACTTACACACAATGCCGTAAGTTCCTTCTCCTATGCGGTTAAATTTCTCAAACTCTCGAACACTTCTGCAGCTCCCAAACTGAAAAAGAAAGAAAAGATAGAGATGGCACAGATGCTCCCTTCACTTCAGTGAACTTCATCGTCATGCTTGTCTCCAGTACATGAATTTGACCTGCTAACTTAGGTTTACACATGTTGTGCCTGATAGTGACGTTTAGAAGTCAGCGAGAGACTAAATCTGATCAGACTACCATATACAGCCTGTTAATTAAAATCAGCAACAGATCGCATGAAGAGCATTTTGAGAGCTACTCTGTCATAATTGAAAATGGAGACTGTGTACAAGCTGAGATATGGGTCTGATAACATTTTATTAAATCGGACAACGGATTATTACGAGTTATGCCTGATGAAGGCTTGCCAGGGAATCACTCGATGACGCAGAGAGTTGGGTTCATGGAAAAGCTACAGTAATAAGATTGACAGTGGTGCACCGACCTTAGTTTTTTTTTACCTTGGAAGTTAAGTGCCTCGTGAAGCAAAGGTGCCTCACTAGCTAATTACTGATGACGTCCTAGATGGGGAGAACGCCAATCTCTATTTAAGAAAGGCAATTTAAATAATTAAATTACCTTGAACACTGGCGGTTCCAAAAACTGATTGGCCCATCAGTGACTTTTAAGCATAAGCGTATCGATTAAATTGTAACTTGTACATAATTTGACAAGTTTTTTTTTTTTTTTGCTTGCTAATGTTATTAGCATTAAGTTAGCGTTATACGGTTCTGTATGCGTCACGCGAGTGTTGAGCACAAGACATCTACACAGCGACTTATCTATTATATGTCATGTTGCCTGTCAAATATATATGCCAAATTTCAGACTAGGCCACCTACAGTTGTGACGAGTATGCCCCTGTAATGTATGCGCTGTAGCGTTGCTGATAAGCAGGACATCATTAAACTACCCCCCCAACAAAGCTAAGCTAACTCTTACCCTGTCATTTCGAGGCACCGTAAATGTTTTATTGTTCTTGATAGACTTGAGCTTTATAGGGTCCTGTTCGTCTTCTCCCACGGTGTCCATTCTTTCGACTCGTTTGCAGCCTCAGAAGACAAGAGTAGAGTCCGTTTTGGCTTTAACTCGGGCTCACTCGGGCGCCGCCATTGTGTTTTGGTTCGTGCCACCACCAGGACAACAAAGTGCTTTCCCGGAGTTTGAACAGGCGGAGTACGTCAACACGCTGCCATGCGGTTCTGCAACTGCGTGATACTTGTGCAATCCATTTTGAGTTCTTCTTTGAATACTGCAATAAAATACAGAAAACAAATTAATCAAAGAGGAAGAGATTAGCCGGGACACAGTATATAGGAGAAACTACAGGATACCTCCAAAACCCCTGATCACCAATTCAAACATTTTAAATGTGTACAGAATGTATTTGACTCCAAGAAAACGTCATGCTTTGAAAATGATCCCATCTCCTAATTGTGATCTATGTACACTTGATGTCCCAGGGTCATTTATACATTATTTTTGGTGTGAGTGTTTACCTTTTGGAGACAGATATAGCCTGTGTCTCACTTTTAGTGATCTGCTTGGAGGTAATATTCCACTGTCACTGACCTTGCTCTTACTTAATGATGACTCAATCTGCCTTAGAATTGTCTCTACAGCAATAGCGTATACTATGGACTGGTGGTCTCACTGCAGCAAAGAAAATGTTGGCTTTGCGATGGCAACCGCCTCACACATGGCAGCAGAGTGCCAACTGTTTTCTAGACATAGTTATGGAGAGATGTGTGGCACAAGCTGGGAGCTTGTCAGAAAACTCTACATGCATGGAATTAAACTTACACCTTGGTTAAAGAGCTTTTAATCTACCTGGCTGTATTGTTATAGATTACACAGTACTACATAGTCATAAACCTAAACCAGCAACAGCATTAAAAAGCTGCTCACATCAAACAAATCAGTTAAAATAATTTTGCATAGTAAGATCATTTAGTTTTTACATTTAAGTAAAGTGCGCTGCTCATTCTGCTGTTTATGTCCAGTAAAAAGTAAAGTGTATTTGAATACTTTTTAAAGAACGTTTTTATAGTTTCAGTTTTATATATATACTGTATATATAATGAGCAATTGCAATTACAAGAGTCCTAAATTCTACAAATTGAACATAAGTAAATGCAGAAAATAAATTACAAGAATATAGAGAAAATTATGATGTGTAGTCTTATGTGTGTATGTGTGAGTAGTTATGCGAGACAAGAAGGTCAAACAAAATCAGATATGAATAGTTCAGATCAATAAAGACCAAGTTCGACTCCCATTTTACCTCCTGCAGGACATGCTGTTATCGATTGGCCACAAATTTGTTCCCCACTACGAAGGGTGTGGAAGAGGGCCGCCGCTCTTTGACGGCATCAGCTAAGGTCATGGTGGATGGTAAGGCATACAGGTCCTCTCGTGATGGAGCTGTGACGATGATGGCGGGTCGAGGTGGAGAGGAGTGAGCTGAATCTGACTCAGTGTTGGACTGTGGTGGGGGCGGGCTCTCTTCAACTGAGAGGGGTGTCAGAGGTGGAAGACACACACTGATTAACACCAAACAGTTACTATATTACTGTAATATTTACCCACTACAAAACCTTTGTTTGTGGAAGCGTTTGCGGTCTTCTCCAGCCTCTATTGTAATTCATGTCTGCTAAATTTAGTCCTCACAGATAAAGGAAGGCATGAACACCGGACTGTCTGGGAAAAAGCCTGCAAGTTAGTAACCTGCTGTTAAGAGGATTCACCGCAGTGTGTGCGTGCTTGTGGCTGCAAAGATTTATGAATTGTCAACTATTAAATTAATGGCCAACTACTTGATTTATGAATAATCGATTTGAGTCTAAATCCTCTGATTCCAGCTCCTTAAATGTGAATATTTTCTATTTTCTTTACTCCTCTGTGACATTTTTATCTGATAATCTTTGAGTCGTGGACAAAACAAGTCATATTAAGACGTCATATTGGTGTTTAGAAAACACTGATCCAGTATTTTCACCATTTTCTGACATTTTATAGACCAAGAACCAATCGATTGAGAAAACAATCTACAGATTTATCAACACTGAAAATAATGTTAAATTGCAGCCCTAGCAGTGATTGTGTGTGGACATGCTTAGGTGTAGTACGTTTTTCTGTTTGGTAGGTAATGCAACAGACCCTGTTAAATTGGATTGTGCTAATTTCTTAAGAGCGTTAGGGCTGTGTCTTTCTGTGTCTATCATTTTTCACCGCTGAACACAATTGTACCTCGATTAATAAGGGAGCCTATTACAAACTGTACAAATTAACATAATCCTAAAGAGGGCTTACTATACCAATAATTGTGCAGCAGCTTTGTTGGCAAGGTTGTTACAAAAGCTGATCAGCATTAATAATAATTATACGTGGTCATCTGCACATTCTTCTCACAGGACACATAGCATCTAACATCTGTACTGATGCTAGTTATTGAATGTTTTATGAATTCTTAACTTGATGTTAGGATTAAGTAGCCATTTTAAAATTATTGTAAACACCTGGGCTCATACACCGGGGCATGTCAATGTTGTCAATGTTCCCAAAATATGGTAATGTATTACAATATAAAAAGTCATGGTTGCTAAGTGACCCTTTCAAATGTTTCTTTGAATGATGATAATTAGGGCTGGGCAATATATCCCTATTACATATTTTTAATATATTGATATTGTGATATGAGACTAGATTTTGTGAAAGCACCAATTGTCAACCCTATAATATCTTCATTGATGTATTTGTTAAAAGATATTTAATTTACACCATATCGCCTCATGATAATGTGCAGTGATGCCGGGAGACTGTTCCAAAGAGATGTCCTCTGTTTATCAAAGTAAATTGGTGGAGGTTAAGCTCATGTCCTGTTATTAAGTATTTACTCTATGCCTGATAGCAAAACAAAATACAAACTTCAATAGTTATCAGGGTGGTAGGTCAGTAGACTCATAAATATTTCCATTTACAGTCCATGTACAGATATAACTCCCCTGCACTTTAAGACGCACACACACACACACACACACAGAATATTATGAAGAATCTGGTTCAAATTAAATTTATTCTTAAAGCAGCAATCCTTAAATCCAATCTGCCGATTCGGTGATAAAATCCCTGGTATGTTTAATTCTGTGTCCTGTGTATTTCAATCCTACCTGGATATTCCTTCTGGCTTACTCCAGACCCCATTAGGCTTCAGTCAGCGGTTGCTCAGTCCTTACATGTCCACATACATGGTGCTCACATTTTGGCCAGTCCATGCTACTTGCAAGAGTCTGTGCTATATTCTTTTGTCAATCTGCCTGTCCCTGTCTCTGCCACTCCCTCCCTGTTTCCGTCACTTGCTATGTCTGGTGGCAGACACTAATCCTACGCAGCTGCTCACAGCCATAGTAAAAGGTGTTTGTTTTAAAGGGCAAGTAAGAATAACTAGAATAAATTGTATATTACTGTATGTGTATGTCTGTGCCTTGTGTTCGTTTAAAGCGTGTGTTGAGAAATCCCAGACGTTTTTTGTTAAGCAATCGTTTTAGACGTGCTACGTCATTGATGAGATCCGAAGCCATTGTCCATACCTACCACGTGACAGTTTTATGAGATGAATCTACACGGTTTTATTACACATCCATGAACTACACAAGGACATTTAACACCCTCTGTCCAATTAAACCACTACCACCTTCCAGTTTTAGAATAGCCTACTAATATTGCCCCTCCTGCTATTATATTATTGTCACGAAAAAGGATTGATTTACACACTTATTCTCGCCGCATTCCTCACAAGGAACTCTGTTTATTATACAGTTAAGTTGAAACCCTCTGTAATCCAGTGTATTCCAGATCACATTGATCCTCTGTAATCATAAACTGTATATTATTAACAGTCTATGTCTGTAATATATCGGCCTGTTTTTCTCTTATTTTATCAATTTGTTAGATACATTAACTCTGCCTAGAAGGTTATGTTTTTGGCTCGGTTTGTGCAGTCTGTCTGTTAGCAGGGTTATGGAAAAACTACTGGCCCGATTTTTGTGAAACTTGCTAGAAGGGTGTAGCATCGGCCAAGGTAGAACCAATTACATTTTGAAGCAGTTTCCAATCACGGTCGATAAACAAATTTGTTTTCATGGGCATTAGTAACAAGTGGAGTGGCATGACTTTTCCACTAGGTGGGGCTATGGCTGTGTAAGTACCTCTGGTCGTCTCTGTTCTGTTTGCAGCTGAGACCCAGCATGCTATAGACTGGGGGAAAAGAGAGACAGAGCAGATGTCGGAGCCATACAGATGGGTTTCCTCCAAGCCACAGGGGCCAATGTATTGCATTGTTTTGTCAAGGCCAAGGCTGGCCTTGGTTAATTTTCCTGTATTGATGCAACCAGGTGTTATTAATTGAAGAAGAGGAGCAACCAGTTTTTAACTGTGCTTGGAATATGTTGTGGTTTTTTGGACTTTATTTGAGTTAAGTGGACGCTGTAAGGCTACAAAAAAAAACGACTCAATTGCCAGCTATTGGAAAGGACTGGACATTGTTTTTTTGAGTACACGTAAGATACAATAATCCAAATTAGCAAGTTACCCCGTGATATTTGCACTGTTACAGATGTCGCTCTTTTTAGGTCCAAATTCAAAACGTATCTGTTTAGTCTGGTTTTTAATACGTAGCAGTGGTGGGACAATTTCATTCTTCTGTTTCTTTGTAACCTTTTCAGATTTTACTGTTTTCTATGTTCCCTCTTTCTATTGTATGATGTGTTTTTACTCTTGGTTTCGGATGTTAAGCACTTTGGATACCTGCTGGTTGCTGGGAAGTGCTATATAAATACATTTTGATTGATTGATTGATGTGGCACAGTGAATCTGTAAGACTGTATGTGTGGATGGCGTTCCCCCTGCGTTGACTTTGAGGATCCCCTAGGGGTTCCCAGACCCCCTGTTGAAGATCTCTGCTCAAGACAGACATTCGCAGCGAGTGGTTCTGTTAGCGGTGGTTTATAAATCATAATCAAAATTGAAAATCGATTTTCGCTTTAACTTGGGTAATTTTGTAATGTCATGAGGCTTCTGGGTATTATTCTAAGCTTATGCAGAACCTGGGGGGTGGAGCCTGGACAGCCCTTTAGAGGACATGGGAAAGGGATCTGAATACTACACTGGATGATGAGGAGTGGGACAGAATCTGTAGGAA
>NC_045740.1:32652219-32652956 GCF_008692095.1 Etheostoma spectabile | reverse complement strand
CTATGTCACGCAATGTGAGGGTGCGCCTCATTGAGTTCTAGTAAACATCTCTTCTATTGGACTCCTCCACACTGTTTAGACTTGGTTTGAAAGACACCAAATTGTTATGAAAATGTAAAACAGAGCATGCTGACACTTTGCTGTGGAAAAGACAAACATAAAACATTCAATAACAACCTATTATTATTTCTGATCATTTATTTCATCCTTTTCTCTTTTGTTTTTAAGGCCTGTGTGTTATGGCTGATGGTGTGTCTATTAATTCGCCCAGCGCCGCAGATACTCTAAATCATCTTCAATCTCATCCTCGTCTGTCTTGGCTTTGGGAAAGAAAAAACAAAAATACTCTGAACAATTTGCACAAATTAGTAGACACTGCAGTCAACTGCAGCTTGTATTGTATCATGGCATGTTTTTTTAAGAAACTAACACGTTAACCTGCACACTGCTACATTTGCTGCAGGTGGCTTCATGTTGGATCTATGGTGTGACAAGTCCTCTGCTTTACTATTTTATTATGCTAGCCAACAACCTTTTTAGTATCTGATCTTCAGATGCTTCTTACCAGGTTGGGAGGGTGATGCAGTGGACACTCTGAAAAAAGGGAGTTTATCTTCCGTATTGTACTTCTCAAAGACACTAGGATCCAGATTCGACACCAGCCTCTCCAGCTCTGCCAGTAGCTCATTCTGGGACAGACAGACAGACAGGCGCGCGCGCACACACACACACACACA
>NC_045740.1:32646847-32652209 GCF_008692095.1 Etheostoma spectabile | reverse complement strand
CACACACACACACACACACAATATAGCAAATGATATTGATCAGAATAATGCATAAACACAAAAAAGACTATTCAGTTTATATAAACAAAATCCATGTCTGAAACTGCAAAGGTTACCCAAAACTTAAATCCCTGAAGGAATTACCGTCATTGTACCTCATCAAATTCCACTCCAAGGCTCCCAGATGTGTGGAGGGTGTCTGACATGTCTAGTGTTGGATCATGCTCCTCTGTAATGTCTTTTATTAGGTCATTCATCTTGTTGAGAATTTCTCTGAAACAGCCAGCAGAAAGTGCCTGTAAATTAGGCATGTCTTACCAAAACGAGTATGTTATAACATTTGCCATGAGAAAAATCCAAACTCATGGTGTCATATGTAAACAAATAAATAATATCCACAAATATTTACTTTAAATACTTTAATAACCTTTTTAAAAAAGCCTCTGTATTATCTATAATAACTGCTGACATTTTGTGTGTGAGTTCAGTTTTTATCCTGCTCCTTTTCTTTTATATATTCATACATGTCATCAATTCAAAAGACCTCCTAAGCTGATGTCTTTTCCCTTACATATTTTCATGAACGGACCTCATGGCCTTAAGAGCACAGTCAATGTACTTGATGTGTTTCTCGTGGTACTTCTTTCTTCTCAGCGCCTGCAGAGCCACTGTGAGAAGTACATAGGGAGATACAGTGTATGAGTAGGAATGTTCTCAATACGTTTTAAACAAAACAGTAAGAGCACAGTCATCCCACATATAACTACTGAGAAATGTTATCTTAATGGCAGACATAATGTTTACTGTATAAAATTTGTCTTTTATCAGAAAAGTGAAAATACAGGCAGCCTGCAGGTTTCTTGACTGTACAGACACACACTTCTGTCACTACTGACGTAGTCTCGAGAAAAATATGCTCTGGTTTATTGGCATTTCTTTGAACCAATCACAATCGTCTTTGGGCTGTGCTAAGCTCCGGATGGAGCCATGGTGCCGCTGCTAAATAGTCTCAGGAAGGAAGTTGTTCTGGTGGAACATGTATACGTTCAGAAGTAGTTTTAGTCGTCAACAGAAAACTCAGATTGGACAGATAGTCTAGCTAGCTGTCTGGATTTACCCTGCAGAGATCTGAGGACCAGGTAACCATAGTCCTCAGATTGGACAGATAGTCTAGCTAGCTGTCTGGATTTACCCTGCAGAGATCTGAGGATCAGGTAACCATAGTCCTCAGATTGGACGATAGTCTAGCTAGCTGTCTGGATTTACCCTGCAGAGATTGAGGACCAGGTAACCATAGTCCTCAGATTGGACAGATAGTCTAGCTAGCTGTCTGGATTTACCCTGCAGAGATCTGGGACCAGGTAACCATAGTCCTTGATTGGACAGTAGTCTAGCTAGCTGTCTGGATTTACCCTGCAGAGATTGAGGATCAGGTAACCATAGTCCTAGATGGACAGTAGTCTAGCTAGCTGTCTGGATTTACCCTGCAGATATTGAGGACCAGGTAACCATAGTCCTCAGATTGGACAGATAGTCTAGCTAGTGTCTGGATTTACCCTGCAGAGATCTGAGGACCAGGTAACCATAGTCCTCTGATTGGACAGATAGTCTAGCTAGCTGTCTGGATTTACCCTGCAGAGATTTGAGGACCAGGTAACATAGTCCTCAGATTGGACAGATAGTCTAGCTAGCTGTCTGGATTTACCCTGCAGAGATCTGAGGACAGGTAACCATAGTCCTCAGATTGGACAGATAGTCTAGCTAGCTGTCTGGATTTACCCTGCAGAGATCTGAGGACCGGTAACCATAGTCCTCAGATGGACAGATAGTCTAGCTAGCTGTCTGGATTTACCCTGCAGAGATCTGGGAACAGGTAACCATAGTCCTCAGATTGGACAGATAGTCTAGCTAGCTGTCTGGATTACCTGCAGAGATCTGAGGACCAGGTAACCATAGTCTCAGATTGGACAGATAGTCTAGATAGCTGGTCTGGATTTACCCTGCAGAGATCTGAGGACCAGGTAACCATAGTGCTCAGAAATGGGGGGGGGGACACCAACACAGAGAAGGAGGAAGGGGACGGACATCCAGCAGAATTTCCATTGGCACCGGAGCAATCCCGGAATTGTCACCGAGTCCGACTATTAGTGTAATACATTATTAAGATACAGTAATCCTTCATTGCAAAACCTTTGATTCTAAACCCTCCTCACTTCAAAAATGTTGACTTGTCAAAGCAGAAAAAACACGTATGTAAATAATTATGAATAAATGATGGCTCGGCTCCATTATGACCCCAGTTAGCCATTCTACAGTGACCTAGTGAGCCTTCATGCACAATACCCAGGACCATTAAGTGGCTGTACAATGATATACACCTGTCAACAGTCAGACATTCTGTCTGTACACTGTGGTATATCTCTCGTTGTAATAGAGCATTCTACATAATAATGTCAGTTAACAACATACATTCATAAAATAAAGTATCTTGATTTCTAATGTTCAGAGAAATGACAGCACTCTCTCAAAAAAACACCTTACCAAGCAGTTTAACACATCTTAAAACAATGTAAAAGCCGATTTACATTACAGTATAGTTCAACTTTACAACGTACCACATACCATATTATTAATCCAAGACGTTAACGGTACCCAGTGAGGTTTTGAGGAGAAAATACCGTGTAGTGTGTGTACCAGTTGCTCTTTTGGTGGGATTGGGGTTAGCCCAAAAACCCACACTTCTGTGTTGTTGTTTTTTTTTTTAAATTTTTTCAAGAAATGTACTATAACTAATTACCTACCATGAGTTACACCTGTGCTTTTCTTTCGCCATCACAGCATGCTAATTTACTAGCTATATCTAAGGGTTATATTTGGGTTAGAAATGACCTGTTTGTTTACTGTCAATTTGCAGTTAGCGTCACTGTGTCCACACAGTTCCGTTAGTTCATTAGCTAGCTAGCTAGCTAGTGTTACCGTAAACTAGCTACCTTCTCAGCACATCAGCTGATGTGCTAGCTTACGCTAACACTAGCTAGCTAACGATAGGTTATCAGGTTATATTACCTGCAATGGCTAATTTAATTTTTGAATGATTATTAAATAATTATACAAGGTATACTGTTATATCAAGGGGTTTATAAATCTATGTCTCACCTCTTCTGTTCCTAATGCTGTTTTTCTTGGCTACCAAAAGTTCATGGTAGATTTTTGTCTTCAGAAAGTCTTTCTTCTTCACCAGCATGTCCTCTCTCTCGGGGAGAGTCTCCGTCTCCTTTTGTTGGCAGGGGGGGCAGGACATCGTTCCCGCCTTTTCTCCTCCGCTACATAGCTTCCCAAACAAAGACATACGTGCGTTAACCTAACTACTGTGGGAGCACACCCTGACCCTGGCCTGGCACTGACTCCCTGTTACCTGGAGACCATATTTAAAGGAAAATACCGGAAAATACAGCAGGTCTACATATATTACAAGATATCATTTAAATATGAACTTTCAAACATGCAAACAATAACAATCGTTGAAAGACTACAAAGATTGTTTACTTAAGTATGATTACTTTGAATTTGTTTTACTTAGGTAGGCCTACAAGTAAAATTGCATGTATAAAAATCTACTTAAGTAAAATGTACTCAACGTAAAAGTTAGTTACTTTTTAAATATAGGCTACAGAGAATTATTTAATTTACACCCAACAAATTAAATACAAAGTCAGTGTTCTTTGAAATTAGTCAAGTTAACATTTTTTTGAGTTGCAAAAATTGCAAAATTATATTTACCAACAAAGATTTTCTTTACTTTACCAAACCCACATCCCAGCTTGTGTCATTATGGCTCAGTGGAACTTAAAACGTTCAGGCTAAGCAGTTTATGTCAGGTAACGTTTCTATATGATGACCTAGACTTACTGATAACAAAACTTCAATGACTTTCTGATTTATTTGAACGTTGTTTTCATGTGACGACACAGGCGGGAGGTCAGCTTCAGAATCACATTATTTGATACATGCAGGGACATTAGTCTTGGAGGCAGCGGTGCAGATATTTATCAGCACTTTCTAAAGAATCCCAGTGTAGCCAATAATAACAGGCACTATATGACAAAATCAAACATCAGCCTAAACAGCATCCTTACAGTGGGAAGAGAGGAGAGCCATTGGAGGTGCTGTAGTTACTCCCATCATCAAAGACTAAGTAGCTTGGGAGATCCAGGTGAATTTCATCTCCTGCTATCAGCTCCAAGACAACAGATTTAGTGCAATAATCAGGTCCATCTCCTTCCTTCCCTTATGATTATGCAATATCCTGTGGTTGTTCTTGTACAAGACACCCTAAGTCCACAAAGGTGTTTCCAGTGTGTGTGATACCAAGCCATGTTGGACAAAAACAGTCCAGCACACAGCAGAAGCATGACTGCAGCCCGTTCTTCTAACTGCCTCAACACCAACAAGCTAAGCTCTGACTGCAGTAGATGTGATAGAAAGATACATTTGATCGCTGTGATTTGATCATTTGAGTTATTTCATCTAACTGTTTATGGTCACCTGTCCGTGGTGCTGAAACAGAGCCCTGTTACTAAATCAGAGGGGACCTGTCCGTGGTGCTGAAACAGAGCCCTGTTACTAAATCAGATGGGAACTGTCCCTGGTGCTGGGCACGCACTCATACTCTGCTTCTGACTGGCTAGTAGTCCTTACCTAGGTACTGTCAGGGCCCTCATACTCTGCTTCTGACTGGCTAGTAGTCCTTACCTAGGTACTGTCAGGGCCTCATACTCTGCTTCTGACTGGCTAGTAGTCCTTACCTAGGTACTGTCAGGGCCCTCATACTCTGCTTCTGACTGGCTAGTAGTCCTTACCTAGGTACTGTCAGGGCCTCATACTCTGCAAATGACAAGCAAGTAGTACTTATTGCGCATGTGCAACTTCCAACAAAGAAAGTATAGAAGTAAGATTTGTCTCTCTCTGTAGCTAAAACAGAGAGCTCCACACAAAGAGTAAAAAGAGGAGCTGCAGCAATGGGCAGTACAACAAAAATATGGCGTTTTCTGAAAATTAACTATGTAAACCTATTCTGGTACAACCTCAAAATACAATTATGAACCTGAAAATGAGAATAATGTGAGGTCCTTTAACATTAAACAGCCTTAAAATCCCCATCACCAAACCAACCAGACTCCATGTAAATAATCACTACTTTTAGCATGTATAGAGCAGCATATCTCCACCAGAGTCCATGTAAATAATCACTACTTTTAGCGTGTATAGAGCAGCATATCTCCACCAGACTCCATGTAAATAATCACTACTTTCATTGTGTATAGAGCAGGCTATCTCCACCAGACTCCATGTAAATAATCAC
>NC_045740.1:32644282-32646837 GCF_008692095.1 Etheostoma spectabile | reverse complement strand
TCATGTATAGAGCAGCATATCTCCACCAGTGGAAAGATGAAAAGACTGGTTTTGGTAGTTTTATTTAGTTTTTCTTTTTATGATGATTATAAAATTTCTTTTTTACTTAAATGGTTGGGAAAATAAATTAAAATGCTTTAAATTAATCTATATTTTGTCATATTGCCTTATACTTCCATTTATTTTGTTAATTAAAATGCTTTATTTAACACTCATCTAAAGTACAAATACCGCGAGTAGTAAGTGTTTTAAATGTGTCCAGGTCAGTATGATATACACATGTACAATGATATACTACGATAACCAAAATGTTCACACGGTATCTATGTCCACTGGACTAAATTGAAGAAATTGAAGGATTATCTAAATATGAATAATCAAAGACAATGTCAGTAACCAACAGTAGAGGGCAGCAATACGCCGTTGCAGAGTCTAGTCTGCCTAATCCGAAGAAGAAGACGAAGAAGAAGAAGAAGAAGCCTAGCTACTCTTTTTGGACCAGGAAGTGCGGTCCCAGATCCACCGTTACAACAAAAACAAAGTGTGCTAGGGAGCTAAAAATAGTTTATCCTTTGGTAACCTGGAATCATATTCGTCTTGACATGGAGGGTATGTCGTGTTTTAACATGTGAACGGTCCGTCCTGATAGGCGTTGCCTCTGTTTCAGCTACACAGCCAAAGATAGCTAACGTTAGCTTGTTAGCTGGGTTAGCTGTCAGACCTGTTTTGATTTTCAGTTGATTTCTTTTTCATATCTAACTGTCTGTTTCCAGACCGACTATTAATGTGTCCTTTGGTTTGAGTTAACATCTTGTCTTAACGTGGCCTGTCACGGACTCTTCCTGTTTTATTAGGAGTGGCACACTCCTTTTCCAAATGTAAACGTAACGTATCGTCAGATACGTTTAGACCCTCCTTAGGTCTGGAACATTTGCAGTTTTTACTGTATCAGTTGGTTTGTATTTGACTGAAACTATTTCCTCTGTGGCTGTATATTTGTTGTAGCACCAGATCCTCCCAGCCCCTAGGAGACTGAAGTTACATTCACACATTTGTCAAAAAAGATGTAAAAACATTCCTTATAAGTTTGACCTTTTTGTGTCAGGGTTAGGCAAAGAGCTATAGCTGGAAACAGCCATAATGTATGGAGTTGGTCAGAAGTAAAGGATGCCTTCATACGTCTCCTTCCACTACTTTTCCACTCTGCTTTTTAATATGATTGTTGTACTTAAACCAAAAAAAGTAAAGAAATGACAGATTGGATTATCAGTTTGTCACTCTCAGATAATGACAGTCCACTGTTTTAATAAAGGATGTAGAGTTAGAATATTGCTATGTTACAGTCTATTGTGACAATTTACACAATATACACTACATAACTCTGTCTCTCACTGTCTCCACAGACACACTCTTCCAGTTAAAGGTATGTATCAGTAAAAAAGGTCAGTCTGTATCAATTTGATATAACTTACAAAGGTGGGTTATTCATTTTTTTATATCCTGTACATATTTCTCTGTGTTCATAGTTCACTTCCAAGCAGCTTGAGAGACTGGCCAAGAAGGCAGAGAAGGAGTCGGAGAAGGAGCAGGCCAAGGTTAAGAAGGTGAGCAAACTGGCCCTAACCTTTAAAGCCGAGTCACTGGGGCATTGTGGCGGCTAAGTTGTTCAGATGCACAACGACCCACAATGTTCTCTTGCATAGCGTGACCTTTATTGCATATCATACACCTCTCACTGTCCCTTTATCTCTACTGTGACCACTCTAACAAATGATAATATAATTTATATGGCACCTTCACACACAAGTAAAAGACAGAACAAAAGTCAAAAATACATTAAAAAGTAAACAAAAGCAAGTCTGAACAAATGGGTCTTGAGCTGCTATATCGGCAAAATGCCCAAAAAAAGACAAGCTTCTTTTGGTGCATTTTTTTAGCAGTAGGGATTGTTTTTCAAGGTCATATTTAACAACTAAGTGCTCTTTGTTTAGCACAAATTAAATATTTAAAGCATCCAGCCAGATGTCATCTTTGTTCTTTCTTCCCTTTTCTCTCTATCAGTTGGATAATGTGCTATGTGATCGTTGCAGCCGGCCTGGACTGGGTGATGATAATGTTTGGGTGTGGCTGTTTGGGGTTGTGCCAGTTCCTCTTTTCTCCTAGACTTGTTAAGTCATTGGATGTCACTGGCGAATGGCAGCTAAAGCTTATCAGATGAGAGAAAAACAATACATCAATAGATAATGCAGTGACATAGATCATTATGGAGTGTAAAAACAAATATAAAGCTGCTTCTTTTCCTTTTACCTCCCCTCAATCGGTAGAAAGTAGCGCTTCAGTGCCGTTGCAGTCATTCCCCGGTTGCAATGACGTGGAAAGACTCGGAGAGCGCGGATGATCCAGAAAATGCTGATCAATCGGAGCAGACGGGGCTTTTTTTTGGGAGGGGGCTTAAAGAGACAGCCGTGTTTTAGACAGGGGAATTACACGTATATTCAGCTCCCCCCGCGACTAAAGCACACACACACACACACACACACACACACACACACACA
>NC_045740.1:32618671-32644272 GCF_008692095.1 Etheostoma spectabile | reverse complement strand
CACACACACACACACACACACACACACGGTGGATGCAGGAAAAATCACAGATGAGATGTCCAGGATGACCTAAATTGAGGACAGATACATTATTGTAGGTGCAATGATAACTTAAAATTCAATAAGTACTTTATCAAACTGTATGAATGTGTTTCCCAACCCAGGATAGAAAATGATCCCTTTATGCTAGATGATAAAGGCGGGCCCCCTACTACAGCACGTGATGACGGCGCAATGTCCACGAGTAGGCTACAATGAATAGGACAGGATATATATGGTAGTTCTTGTTTTTCACCTCTTATGAGGCAAACAAAATATCTGTAAAATAGTGACTGTGGCAGGTGGATTTACAGTGGCAAGTGGTCGAAAAAGTGAACTTCAGGCCCTGGTTGCAGTTACTTCATTTTATAACAAGCTTGTGTACAATGTAAAACACTAAAGATGAAGCAATGGTGTTTCTGTTCATCATGTTTACATGTGTGTGCACTACATACACATGAGGATTGTACTAAACAAGGTACTTTATACCGAAGTGTCTTTGTCTCGTCACCAGGCGTTGCAACAGAAGAATGTGGATTGTGCCAGAGTGTATGCAGAAAATGCAATCCGGAAAAAAAATGAAGGTCTCAATTGGCTGCGCATGGCGTCTCGAGTCGACGCGGTGGCCTCCAAAGTCCAGACTGCTGTCACCATGAAGGGAGTAAGTGTTCAGATCCTTTACTTACAAGGAAAAGTAATTATGCCACACTGTAAAAATACTCTGTTACATGTAAACCTCCTGCATAAAAAAATGTTACATAAGTAAAAGTTTGTCAGTATCATCAGAAAAAATGTTCTATTCAATGCAGGAAAGTCCTCATATTTCAAATAAACTGGAAATTGACTGAAAACTGAAATTCCAGACAGTTCTGTCAATCAACCAGTGTTTAATGGTCCATTTCAGCTGGACCTGTAGGCTGTAATATTGTTGGCTAGTTTAAAAGGTAAAAGGACAATATTTCTCTGTGATATGTAGCGGAGTAGAAGTAGAAAGAAAAGACTCAAGTATAGTACAAGTACCTCAACATAGTACAGTACTTAGTTACATTCCACCAGTGCAGCTCGTTGATACGTGTTAGATACAGTTTTATTATCTGTTTAAAATGGACTATTAAGCAACTATTTTTTTATCTAACCACATCATATCTGTCCTCCCAGAATGAGACAATTACATCTTAAAGTTATTTCTTTTCATCAGGTGACCAAAAACATGGGCCAGGTGACCAAAGCTCTGGACAGAGCTCTAAACTCCATGGATCTCCAAAAGGTCTCTGCCGTCATGGACAAGTTTGAAACCCAAGTCCAGAACCTAGACGTCCACACCTCAGTGAGTGGCTGCACACTATGTGCATTTGTTCTTGTATATGTTTTTAAAAACCCAACCCAGATCTGTAGTTTTCTTCTGTCCTTAACACATTGGATCCTTCCCTCTCTTTCAGGTGATGGAGGATTCCATGAGCTCGGCAATGACGCTGACCACGCCTCAGGAACAGGTGGACGACTTGATCCACCAAATAGCAGAGGAGGGCGGCCTGGAGGTGATGGACCAGCTCAGCCAGCTGCCTGCAGGAGCCACCTCGGTAGGCGCCGAGAGCTCACGGAGCCAGGATAGGGAAGACCAGCTGTCTCGACGGTAAGGACCAGGGTCTGTGCTTGGTACTAGATAATAACTACTGGGTTACAGGTTAGAAGTTTCCATAAAGGGTAATTTTGTTGTTTTTTTCCGCCTGGAACCTATTTTCCTATATTTGAAATCGGTCCAGTATTACCAATTAAGCGGATGCTTTTATGGTCAAAGAAAGGATCTTACTCTTTAACAGAGAGGTCGACCTGGGCCACCAGGTACCCTTACACTGAGGAAAACCCTGTCAACTCTTTTCATTCTCTGGCACCAGGCTAACAAGTTGACATGATCGGGCAATTTTACAGTTAGAATGTAGCTTGAAATCAGCAAATTAGATTAGAAAGCACAACTCTTGTCATAAGGGAACAAGAAGGAAACACCACGTTCAGCTAAACCCCCAAAACAAAGGGCTTTGGCAAGCTTAACAGTACCGTTTATATTTTAATCTAAGAAATAATGACGTATACAGCATTTTCTTATACTTGTCCCTAAAGTTTTGGTCAACTGTAATACTATAAAAAACAACTTGACACAATTTTCAGATTAATAAACTCCCATAATAAAAATTAGTTAAATAAATCCTTTCATTGTTAGATGACTGTCAAACAATCAAGAAAATAATGAGCAGATTAATCAAGAATAAAAATAATCGTGATGTCAGGATATGATATAGTGACAGTTTTTATAAAAATGACCTACTGAGCCTTTAATACATCTTTCCTATGTTCCAGGTTGGCTGCTTTGCGGAACTGAGGCCTGCCCCCCCCCCCCCGAGAGGAGACGGAGCTTCTTATGGCTGTGTGGAAACAGACGAGTGTAACGATGGCGTCCGGAGCTGTGTGTATCTCTATTGAACTGTTCTTACAAGGAGGACTTAATGAGCCTATTGATTACCATCCCCCTGCCTGCTCTATAATACACACACACACACACACACACACACACACACACACAACACACACACACAGGCTAGAAATACTACCTGAGAAGGCATGAATCCCCCTGGTTCACTCTCCCATCTGATCCTTGGATTCCCGTTTCTGTCCCCCCTGAATCCCCCCCCCCCCCCCCCCCCCCCCCCTGGATCTGATTTGACCTTTTGAGTCCTTTTTTCTGCGGGTTGTCTCCACCAGCACCACCACCTCCTCCTGTTCTCCCACTCATCAATTCTCAAACCACACACTTTTGGATGTATGCTTTGTAAAAAAACAAAAAAAAAAAATTCACAAACTGCATAATTCACAATGATGAAATTGAAAACGTTTTAGTGAGCAATTATATTTATTATAATGGAGTTTGGCGTTCCTGGCTCTCATAAGGTGCCGGGTGGGTTAAAGTGTTCTGTCACTCAGAGTTTTCTTGGGAAGAAGGAGACACATATATTTAATCGGAAAAGAAATACCAGATGTTATACTTTGGTGTTTGGAAATGTTTAAGTTTAAAGGTAATCTCTTAGTAACCCCAACAAACACTAACAGCTGTACACAGCAAGGGACAATCCTCAGACCTTTGGTTTCTCACGGTACACATGATTTATTTTCGTGTTCTGCTTTTTTTTATTTAACTTTCTTGTTGATTATTTCTCATACCTGTATTGAGACTTTTTGCTTTCAATGCCTTATTTGGGATGCAAGTGCTTGCATAGGTGCTCCCCCCCCCCCCAGTGCCTGAAGGACAGTAGTTTAGAAAGCAAAGAGCAGCAAACCCAAACTCTACTGACATCGGCCAGAATAGGGAATTCTCCGTGAATAGTTTTATCTTGGTCACAGCTAACTTCACTTCAACTCTGACTGTGATGAGTGAGCGCTCTGGTTGCCATAGCCGTCATGGAGGGACATATATTAGAAGCATACATATTCTAGAAGCTGGATCTCTTTGAGGTGTCCCCCAGCAACACTGAAACCTCATTTAGATATTTTTCAGATATCTTCTCTGTCTCAAAATGAGTAATCATCCCCACCTGGCTTAGTCTCATCCAAAACACTTCCAGTAGAAGACGTCGGTTAAGAGCAGAGATGTATGTGCTGGATCTTGTTTTTAATTTTTTTTTACAAGAATCAATTGTTACTCCTTGTTGCCTTGTAAACCACAAACAATGGTAACAGCATGAGTTAACAGATTTAGTTCTGTTTTTTGAGATCCTAGCTCGGTATGGAGATGCCTGTTGAGTGATTTCACTGGTTTCGATGCTTCCTTCTTTCAGCATTCACTCTAGATCTCAGTGAGAGGGCAGGCAGGCCAAAACCAGACCTCAGCCTATAACAGAGCATCTTTACCCTCGGCTGGTTTCCATTCATTTGTCCATTTTTACACAAGAAGGGTTTATTACTCAACGTTTAGCAGACTTTGAAGCACTTTTGTTTTCTATATTTATCTTGGTTAATAAAATCTTGCCCTCTGACACGGCCTTTCATTTGACCTCAGTGGTTTGAGTGTTGAGCGCTGACGGACCATGTTTAAACTGTTGTGGTTGAGCTGGATATACAGCAGTGTCAGATCAAACTTCAACCAACAGTAGATGGCACCAAAAGCATGAAGACAAAGAATTTAGCTGGAAATGCAGCTTTGCCACAGTAGCGAGGACACAAAATAGCTCATGAAATCCACTTCCTCTGAACATCTACACTTTTTTGTACATCATTTCAGCTTATGTAATTCAAAATGCTTTCATTTGGGTTAACTTTATTGCCATAAAAACAAAGGTTGTTAAAAAGTTACTTTGGTGAGCTAATGGCGCAAGCAAGACCGACAACATTCAACACAGCATACTAATAAACCTTCATATAAAAATAAAATACATTTATTGGTACAATTTTTAAAATTAAGCCTGAAAATGCCCGAAAAATTACTATTTAACAACTGGTAACATGTCCCACACAAACAAACGCATTGTCCCACATTTTGTGAGAGGGATAAGAGGCCGGCGGGGGGAACAGAACAAGAACACAGCGACACATTACCGAACATCCCAAACACCAGACCTGCTAACCGTGGTTTCTGTGAGATGAGGGTTAGGGTTAGGGTAACCCTCTGGCGGTTTCTTTGGGTCCAGCAGCAGCAGGAGGGAGCTGTTCTCTGGGAAAAAGCTGTTCAAACCCACTGTGGTACACTACGTTCTCACATAGTCCCCACCTACCTAAAGGGGTATTCAGAACACAGCGAACAGTGGAATTGCAAGTCCTCATCCAGACACGTGATGCCCCTTTAGGGGTTGGGTGTGGTTTCACGGGATTCCTGTGTTCAGTATTTCTAAAATCCTGGCTCGGCCCTGTTTGGGGTCTAGCCTACTCTTGCCAGGCCATCTGGCTGAGGATAACCTTGTTAGGACTGGTGCTGAATTGGCATTTGATCACAAGGCTTTTAAAATTGTCATCATGGCTGCTCTCATCTCATTTGCAACCCATCACTAGGCAGATCATGACCACTGCCCTGAGTTGGTTTCTGAATATTCAGACAGATGCAGCATGTTCACACACAAATGCTAATACAGGCTGCTGTATTGTCTGGGTAAACAGTTTCAACTGCAGCACAGAGAGCAAGTTGTCCTGTAATTTCTCACTGGAGCGTTACTAGGAACAGTGTCAAGATGGGGCTTTTTTGCATTCCTTATCATTCCTTCTCTGTCCCTCTCTCCTGCTCTGTGAAATAAGTCATGAGGTAAATTATCATACCATGGGTAAATAATTAGACAGCCCTGGGAGGGGAGCAGCACAAATGCCAGGCAGGAAGTGTGCGTGCCTGGCAGCCCCACAACAACTGGCTGTCGCTCCATGAAATGTCAAAGCAGAGGCCAGAGCGATCACCCCAGCAGGTTGTCTTGGCGTGCACTGAGTGTTTCCACTGTGGACTCCCCCGCCTTTTCTTTTTATGGAAGCCTTGACTTAGCCATGGTGACAGAAGGAGGACACACAACTCATGACAACACAATACATGATAAACACGCTGTCCCAGGACTGACTTATACACAGTGAGTGGTGACAGTTCCTACCCAGGATAAGAAGTGGTGTGACCCTGCTGAACCTCCAGGGAAGACAACTGGAGCTTATTTATTGAAAATGGCTTTTAAATATGTAAGTGACGCCCAACAGGAGCCGGGTACTATAAAAAAGGATGCTCGCAGGGTTGTGCTGACAGAATGGAGTTCCCCTTTAATGCAACGTTCCTGCAGGGGTTGGGATGCAGTGTCAGGTTTCACCGTTGTGTCTGCTCTTTGTGTATGACAAATAAGCATTGGTCTACTTGGCAGCGGGTTTGTAACTGGAAACTGTTTAGGGAGCGTGACTGTGTTTCTTCCATGAGCACAATGGATCAGTGTCACAAGATACAAACAGGCATCAAAGGTCAGGGAACAGAAACTGAGAGTGAAAGTCTAGGCTTCAGAGGGCAATAGAGACGAGTATTGGTAACAATTATCATGTTTGCAAGAGACAATAAGCAAGACAAGTGAAGAAGCTGAAATTATAGTGTCAACATGAACTCTAATCATCCTGCATTACTATAACAAGCTTTATTATCTGCTTAATCATCATCATTATGTCTCCAGTTTGTCTTGATTTTGCCATTTTTCTTAAGTGGTCAGGAAATGAAATGCGACACTCTACTACGGTGAAGGCTCAGCTCTGACTAGTCATTGGTTGACGCTGCAGTTGCTCGTAGGCAAGAGGATTAGGGTAGGGCTGCACGCTATGAGGAAAATATACAATATGTGATAACGTTGAATATCGCGATAACAATATCACTTGTGATCAATAAACAGCATACTCATCTCTGCATTTCTGCTGCTTTCTGCTACAAATACAACAAACTGATTGTTGAATTTAAAACAGATGAAAGGAAATCATTTCCAACATTCTTTTATTGGTCACATGAAACATTGAATTGGATATAAATGGCACCACTAAAAAAACTTGCATTTTAAAGTGCAGTTTTCTGCTGTTATTTTATTTCAACTCACACAAAAAACTTTGTTGGGTGTCTATTGCGATATATCGCAGTCTTTTGCTATGTGTATATTGCACAAGTTGATATTGCGATGATTAAAAATGAACAACTACTTAAATAGTATTTATAAAGATGAAGTAAAACCTGTTTGACAAGTTGCACTCAGTGCAGTGTTGTGATGTGGGTGAGTCTTATCTGACACTCAGTGATGAAGTGTTAAAATCTGTTAGGGTTAATAATTGAGAGCGAATGAAAAAACTTCACATTAATGTTTCTGATCGTCCCTCCACAAGTAGGCTGCTATAGTCTGGCTCACCTGTACCGTACGTTGCTGAGATAAGGCCAAACATCCGGCATGTCTCTCAGGCTGGATATTCCCCCCCCCCCCCCCCCCCCCCCCCCCCCACCCCCCCCCCCCCCCCCACCCCCCCACCCCCCCCCCCCCCTTCTGCTTTGGTTTTGGAAGGTCACTGTCACTGCATCCGGGGTCTAGCCCCACCCAGGAAGCTTGTGATTTGTTTATCCCAGAATAGATAAGCGGTGGAGCCAGACCATATGGAAATAGGTCTGGTAATACGACCCCACATGACCTAAACTGTGAATAAATGGACTGTATTTAGAAGAATTTATTATGAAATTATGAATTTGCCTGTGACAGTGTAAAACCTGACTATGGGCCTGATGGTAACAGGGAGCAAAGGCTGTAACGCGGCTGGTTTGGATCTTTAATGATTCTCCTAGCCTTTTTCTTTCAATCATATGCTCATATGTAGTCAGGAAATTCTCAAAGGCGCCATTTTGGAGTCTGGGATCCAGTTCTTAAAATACATCTGTGGTAACCCTGGCAATCTCCCCCCCCTCCCATACACACAACACACCACACCAAACACACACACACACACACACACACACACACACACACACACACACACACACAATAGATAGAAATCAGGTGTTCCCTCTCCCATGTGACCACCCCTGTTTATTGGCTGAGGGAGGGGGGGTTTGGGCCGCTCTGATTGGATTATGGAACCTATGTCAAGAGAGTCAGAGTTACACAGACAGAGACAGGAAGTAGTGGGATATTTTTCTTTATAAAATAAACGCAAACTATTTACCATTAGACTACTAATACCTCATTAGTTATTATAAAAGTGTGTCCCTTAAGATTTGGAGACACAGTGTTGGGTAAGAACACATGAGTGATCCCTGTGAGTGAAGGCCAGTGGACCCAGCAGGGGACTCCTATGCTGGAGTACAACACTTTAATAGACTTAACTTGGTTAGACTCTATTTTATTTAGAAATGTTCACTATGTGAGCACAATATAAAAAAGGCTCTTAAAACTAGATTTTGACACAAACCCAAATGAGATAGTAATCTAGCACCCTACTTGATATTAACCTATGCTTTGGTGCCAATTCCCAGGGAAACTCGATATTATTTAAAACAGCCAAACGTATCCGGCCTCATCATAGACTGTAGAGGCTAAGAAGCCCTATGTGGCCCACCTGTTATTTCATAAGATAAAGTCGTTTATTTTGGCATTTCACGGCCGGAAGTCCGACTTAACTCGAGGAGGCTTTACAGAGCAGAGCAGCAAGCAGACGGCAGCTGAGCTACGATGCTCTTAGATCCCATCAACCGGGGAGACAATAAAAACGGGAGACGAGGCGAGGCTTTGGTTTACCGAGACAGAAACACTCCCATCGAGTAGAAAGGGGGGCCGTGAGAGACCTGTTCGCGTAGAGCGGGCTCGGACAGGACAGGGCGGGGTGATGTTCAGGTTCCGGTATAAAGCCAGCGAGAAAATGGGAGCCAGACGAGACGTGGAGCCCGCTGCCGACGCTCTTGTTGTGTATCGGAGACTAGAATGAGAAGTGGTCCGTCCTGGTTGAACAGGGCGGCGGTGTAACCGTCTGAGGAGGCCGCTGGCAGAGGAGAAGCGTGTCTCTGCGGCGCCCCCCCGCCCCCTGTACGTCAGTAAGATGAGGACGCTATTTCCCTTCTGTTGTCTCTTCCTTATCTCCGGCGGAGCCTACGGGAACCGAACCCTCGACCGCAGCAACGACACCGACCCGACGGCCGACAGCAGCAGCAGATATATCGCCATCGGCGACGGCTCATCGCAGGAATTCGAGTTTCCTGAAAACACCAAGGGCGTGATAGTAATCTCCAGCCAGTACCGGAGCGCCGCGGCGAGCAGGAAGGGCCGCCAGAGCTGGAAGCAGACGGTGACAGTCCGCTCCCTGGACCCGGAGGTCCTCTCCATACTCAACGTGACGGATAGCGGCCACGCAGGGCCAACCAGGAGCTACATTATCAGCATCCGCTCCGGGTTCCCGGGCAGGGCTCAGCTGCAGATCCAGCTGCTAGACCTGGACCAGGATTCGGCGCCTGTTCTGATCGAAGAGAGGACGGATTACTCCATCAGAGTGGCGCCCGGTAATGATGACCCGGCCACCCGGCTCGTCCAGTCGGGTGGCCTGTCCCATTTCTCGGAGAACCCCGTGCTGTTTGCCCTGCTGCCCCTCATCTTCGTCAACAAGTGTGCGTTCGGCTGCAAAGTGGAAGTGGAGGTTCTGCGGGGTCTGCTGAAGAGACCCGTGCCACTGCTCCTAGGGGTGCTGGGTCAGTTCCTGGTGATGCCGCTGTATGCCTACTGTGTATCCCGGCTGGCCTCGCTGCCCAAAGCGCTCTCCCTGGGCCTGGTCATCACCTGCTCTGCCCCGGGTGGGGGGGGCGGCTACCTGTACAGCCTGCTGCTCGGAGGAGACGTCACCCTGGCCATCTCCATGACCCTGGTGTCCACGGTGGTGGCAGCAGCCGCCATGCCTTTGTCATCCGCTCTGTATGGTCGGCTCCTGGGCGTGCACGCTGCCCTGCACGTGCCGTTTGTGAAGATCCTCGGCACCCTGCTGTTCATCGCCATCCCCATCTCGCTGGGCATGCTGGTCAAGCTGCGCCTGCCCGCCCTCACACGCGTCCTGCTGGCACTTATACGACCCTTCAGCTTCGCGCTCATCGTGGGTGGCATCTTCATGGCTTACCAAATGGGCGCGTCCATCCTGGCCAACGTCAAGCCCCAGATCGTGGCAGTAGGGGTGACAGTGCCTTTGCTGGGGCTGTTGGTCGGGGCCATCATGGCCAAGCTGGCGGGCCTGGCCCCAGCGCTGAAGAAGACGGTCAGCATCGAGGTGGGCGTCCAGAACAGCCTGCTGGCACTCGCCGTCATGCAGCTGTCCTTCCGCCGGGAGGAGGCTGACTTTGCGTCCCAGGCGCCCTTCATCGTGGCCCTCAGCAGCACCTCGGAGATGCTGCTCATAGTTCTGGGCTACTACACCCAGCAGAGGTTCTGTGGGTCTGTTGTCCCCAGGAGTGACGCCTGATTGTAGCCGCAGTTTTTCTTTTTGTCTGTTCTGAACGTTTTGAAGAACCAAGTCTTTTTAAACCTGTGGAATTTGTGTGTCCCAGTTTTTGGCTACAAGACACACACCGGTTACCAATCCAGCCATCCCTGTTGGTGGAACACAGGACAGTGAATGGACTTTTTTGTGTTGTTTTCGTATTTTTCATGAAAACCAAAGGCCTTTTACCCCCTTCTGAGACCTTTTTTGTGTTTATTTTACATGATGTACTTTTTAAAATCAGATTATACTGTGAGGTACTCAATGTAAATATTCCTAAGAAGAGACATACCTATAAAAGAAAAGATATTTTTGTACCAGATTACTTTTTGTAATCAAAAAGCAAAGATTGATTTGCATCATGTTTACAAGAGGTCCATGTGTCTTAGCCCAGGGGAGAATTTGGGGGTTTAAATGGAATAGTTTGGGAATTAAACAGGAACATGATGATTATGAAAGTATTTGCTACTGATTGTGTTTCCTGGATCTGCGAATCCATGTACTTGAATGTGGGAGAGGAGAAATGAAGAAAAAGTAAATAAAAACATTGTTAAAGCAGGCTTCAGTTTGTGAAGGAGTGTGTGTGCCACAAAACGCTTCTAACAGGCCAGTGTTGGGGGGGGGGTGGAGTCCCCTGGGCCCCGCATGCTGTGTGTAGATGGAGAGTGTGACCAGGCTGGTGTGTAGATGGAGAGTGTGACCAGCGGTGTGTAGGGATGTGCCAGGCGGTGTGTAGATGGAGAGTGTGACCAGGCGGTGTGTAGATGGAGAGTGTGACCAGGCTGTGTGTAGATGGAGAGTGTGACCAGGCTGTGTGTAGATGGAGAGTGTGACCAGGCGGTGTTTCCCGGGCCTGTGTGGTTCCCCTTACACACAGATGGGACCACGCTTGTTCAGCATTTTGCATGTTTTTTTGTTAAAGATGATTTTTTTTTTTTCCTTTATTAGATAGTGACAGTGGATAGACAGGAAAGGGGCGAGATGGGGACACGCAGCAAAGGACCGCAGGTCGGATTCGAACCCGGGCCGCTGCAGGACTACTAACCTTAACCTTTTAAAGGGTCAGTACACAAAAAACCTTTTGAGTTTTGGATTTATGAGCTGAGATTTTTTTAACAGCTTCTGCCACGCTGCGGGGGGGGGGGGTAACTAATTACATTTATTCATGTACTATACTAGGAACTATTCTAACTTGTTCATTCAGTGAGTATTTTAATTCCATGCTACTCTATACTTCTATACCCTCCTACATTTAAAGGATCATTTTGTACCTTTTACTCCACTACGACGCTTTAGTTACTTGCACTTAAAGGTTTTAATGACGCTTAAATGAACGTAAAAAGTAAAAGGGTGTTGGTGTACAGGAAATGACCCTGTATGTTAGTCAGCTCCACCTTGAACAACCATAACATTAAAATGCTGCTTAAGTAATGCTAATGGATAATAATTACAGGTTATTATTATCCAATGGTACAACAGTCTAACATTTTGCTGCTTGACTTCTTCATTTTTCTCAAGTGCAGTTTTGAATGCAAGACTTTGTCTCTTGTATATTTACAATGTTGTGAATGGAATTGAGTTTGTGCTGATCTTAAGTGTTAAGACAGAAAAAACTACAAAGCCTCAACAGTAAAATGTATTTCCAGACAAGGTGTCCTTGTTACTTTACATAATCCACTAAACACTGTCAACACTTTTCCAAGGGCCTACTTCTTTGGTACAAAGTGCTTTTAGTATACAGAGAATATTGTTTCAGCAAAAGACATGTTGCTGTACAGGAACTGGAGATGTAAATGTAGCAAAAGGCCAGTGTGGGGAGTATATTAGTGTAACACGGCCTCAGTTTAGTAACTCAGTCCACCAGAGGACAAGGTTCAGTTTTTTGGTTCAGACTTTACAATGTGTGCTCATTGTTCACAGTCAACATACCGGCGTTCCCTTTCCTGTTTAGGAAACAGGTCTAGTGAAAAAAAGGGAAGGTTTTAATCACGGGTATTTTTATGTGAAGACTTCATATCCTGTTTACGCATCCAGAGCAGCAGAATATGATGTGCCTTCATTACCACACCTTGTGAGGGGGGGGGGGTTGTAGTGGAAAACAAGGGAATTCAGACCTGCTGTTTTGGCGCAGCAGTCTGCCTGAGCTCTCAGGAATGTAGAGCTGGAAAGCCTGCGGGCAGAGCTTACAGGGTGAAGTAGACTCAGTCAGTGTTAATGGTACGTCTCAACGCTAATGGTCGCCTCTCATAGCCGAAGTTCTGTGTTTATCACACGCAAATGATGCCTGTTAGAAGTGCAACATAATCTTTCTGAGTCATGAGCACTTTTCTCTTTGTCATATGTTGGAACACATCTTTTTGTGGCTTCATTGATTTCAGTCACCAGAGGCGTGTGTAATGGACAGAGTTGTTCTCTGACCTACATGGGTGTGACTATAACCAACGTTACGTAATCAGTGGAAAATGTAGCGATGTTAGTTACACACATAACATGGGGACAGAGTCAGTTTTCTGTTTAAAGCCAAACAATTTTTTGTTATGCTTGAGCTGTTTTATTGTTATGTAAATAGCCTCTCACTCTCTCTTTTTTTACTGTCAACATATACCAGAAAAAGAAACACTGTATTGATTTGTAGTACAATCTGAATCTTTACTTAATTCTACTTCATTTCTTTGTTTTCAGGTTATTGGTCACTTTCAGACAGAATGTTTCTTAAATTTATTTTTTTCGGTTTTGTAATTCAAAGATGGGAAATGTTTTAATAACCACATAGTACAAAGTCAGTCATTTCTTAATGCACAGTACATAGAAAAGTCAGTGATTGTTTCAGGAATTGCTCTTTTTCTACTTGACATGCATGGAATCTTTGTTTGGATTTGTTATTTTTTCTTATGTGTGAGCTAACCTGCTATGATTGTGCAATTGTGCACACACACACACACACACACACACACACACACACACACACACACACACACACACACACACACACACACACACACACACACACACACACACACAATCCTGCTTTGATCCAGATTCAGTCAGTCCTTTATCCAAACTTTGCCCCTCAATGTCAGTGGCTCACTTCATTCCAACAAGGGCTGCTACTCTAACTGTGTGTGTGTTGTGTGTGTGTGTGTGTGTGCGTGCATGCGTGCGTGCGTGTCCTCAGGTGTCACTGTTGTTTTCATGGAGCTGACAGGTGATGACATATCGGCCTTGCTGGTAGGTTTGCACTCAGCCCCGTACCTCAGCACTCCTGTTTATATTACCATTCTGCACATTAGTGGCACAATAGGAAAAGAGGGCTTTTAAAAATGCATGAGGACACATTGCATTAAGTTTTCATGAGTTCCTTTCACTGGCTCCCATGAGACGGGTTTCCTGCTGCCTGCTGCAATAAAGATGGGAAGTCCAGAAAATACACAGGAGGCTGAAGCGAGACGAGCCCGTTGGACACTGAGGAATGATCTTCACTCAAACACACCCAGAGGGCAAGATGGAGTCTGCTGCTGTACAGGTGTGGTCCCACAGTGGGACTCGCCAATGTGTGGCACTCACCATGCAACACCTGGACAATCATATTCGCCCTCAACGTTTATTAATCTTGCACATCGTAACCTCACTGAATTTTGAGAAAACACTGCCCACAGTATAGGACAATAAGTTAACCCTTTCAGTTTCTCCTGCTAGCAAACAGAAAAAGGCCTAGGAGCTGCACATCCAATGAGTTTAGAGACATAGGGCCTATGCCTGAATGGTAGTTAAAACTGAATTCATCTCAATTTTTTAAATGCTGTATTTCAGAAACAGAGGGGAACTGAACTTTTCCTGTGTAGCTCACTTGCCCTCCTTTTATTTGAATACAGCTAGAGATAATAGGAGCAACGGGGGACTGCACCCTATCATAGCAACATATTTGCATCTTTTGCAACAGTTACTATTCCATTTCTCTTGTTGTATTTAGGGACAACAGTATCCATGAATGCTTAAAAACGTGCTACAGACTAATGCACTGTTAAGCCGGTGTGTAGCCTACAGGGCATGTAAGGACAAGTGTGGCTGTTATGTTAGCTTCCCCTTTTTCATAATAAAGATCTGAACTGGTTTTGAAGTCTGAGGAGGTTGTACCGAGAGAGGAGGGTTGTTTTCCCCCCGGGTGGAGGCGGGACCTGAATCCCTCTGTCCCTATCCCTTCCATAAGCAGTTAGGTTCCAGATCATCAGCATGCATGACCGGCTGTACTATGCCTCTGATTGGTTTACAAGATAACATGCCTTCTTGCCCCCTTCTCCCCATGATGAGAACCCTAGATCGGATCCGTTAGACGTGTCGACATCACAGGACGTTGTTCGTGGCCCACCTTATTCTGCGTTATTTTGCATCTGATTGGCTAACCCAGGTAGTTTTACTCTAACCTTAACCAATCCCCACTCACCTTTCCTAAATCTCACGATATTGAATAGACGATGGTCTTTCCTGATTGGCTCCAGTACAGACCAATGGGAGAGAAGAGCGCGACGGGAAACATGGAGGAGAAAGTAAACCAAAACAGCCACAAGCTAGCCAGAGAAATGATACTGTCATTTAACGCACTTTAAATACTGTTTCCATGTTGTTTTCGAACTAATTGTCTTAGACGTCGACTAAAAGTGTTGATACGCATTCAGCCAAAGTGAAATATGTCACTGAGTGCAACGTGTGACTCGGTTTCTCAGAAAAGGAGTCTGTCCAGTCTCCTCGGTGAGTTGACATACCGAACTAACGCTACGTTAACGTTAGGATGGATGCTATCACTATCTGACACAATACGTGAATACAGTCTGAAATAAAAAAAGAAAACACTCAAACGTGTAGTCAGGCTAGCGTTAGTCCTAGTCCATTCTCCCCGTTGATTACGTCTATTAGCTAAATACTGACTGACGTCTGACTGATTACGGAGTTAAGTTAACCACTTTCGGCTATTAGTGTTGAAATGTTAAATTGGCAGCTTTTTAAGTGGAGTTTGGCGTGACCCTTAATACAGATTATACCATTCACATTTACTTAGGTATATGTATGTAAACTTAGTAACGTTATGCCATCTATCCAATCATGCTTGACCAACATTTGGTTAACTTGGCCAACTTCAATACAACAAAGTAAACTCTCTGTACAGTAAGGCAAACTGTGTTATTACGATACTAAAACTTTGTCCATGTAAACTTGTGAACGTTGTCCTGCTGTTGCTCTCCCAGCTGGTCGTGTGGTTAAGAGGCTGAAGCAGGAAGATGGTCAAAGGCTGCAGGAGGCAACAATCCAGCTGTTGGAACAGCAGCAGAACCTCTGCAGTCTACTCAGGGAGGTGGGGGTAAGTGAGCGGACTGTAGGATGGGGCAGAACTTACTGTCTGCACGGCCAATGAGCAAACATTAAAACATTATGATAGCGACATTTTATACTACTCTGTAGACTGAGAAAGAAGCGTGCAACAACCCCTAAAAACTGACAGTGTCGTGATGAAGGGACATTGATGCAACTAAAATGCATCTAAATGGGCTAAAAATGCAAATTATTACAAGTGCTTTTGGGGGAATTATACCTGTATGATACCTTTTACACGTTTGGGAAATCTGCTTCTATCATCTGTGGGTGGACTGATGATGATGTAATATGTTCATATTTAATAGTTGCTAATCTTTCATTAATATGTCATATTTTTTACTGTATTTCTTTTACACTTTTTTGTAGAATCCAGATCTGTGCAACATTTTCCGTATTCAGAATGGAGAGCAGAAACGGGCAGAGTCGGAAGGCATCTCATCTGCCGTTGCAGTTCCACTTCTGGGTGAGTGAGTCTTTGATGCTAGGTCTCAGAAATAGTGTCTGTGCTGTACATCAATTTTGCCAGTGTACCAAAGTAGACAAACTCAGAAGCCCTAGACACCTGCTGCTTTACACATTAATTACAAAGCAAGCAGTGGTGAAACTATAAAGAAAGAGAAACATTTTTGTTGTGGGTTTGGACTTAACCAACATCTCACATTTGAGTCAGCTACTGAATGGCAGGCATGACTAAATTCCCATAATCTTTTCATTACGCCCATCTTTGTTCAATGTTTATCTTCTCGACAACTATCAGTTTTTCAGATTTAATTTGCTGACATGTATATATGAACTACAGGATTTGTATTGTGTGTGGACAGTGTGTGAGCTAAGGCGTCAGGCCTTGCAGCTGGGTGTCCCGGTGGCAGTGCTGTCGGTAAAGATGATGCTGGAGAGACTGATGGAGATCACTGGAACTGAGGAGGATAAGGAGGAAGAGGACACCAGGAGTGGACTTCTCACTTCCTCTCAGAGAGTGAGTATCTGACAGTAAGAGCTAATGTTAGCATAATCCATGCTGAGCATTCGATACCCCCATGCAAAAAATTATGAATACACAAATTGTTAACCATCTGAACTTTCATCAGGCACCTCATCAACATGTAGCTGGTTCAGTAAGTTAGTGTATTGTATATCCAGGACAATTTATTTAGGGGATTGCTCTGGTTTTGGCAGAAGATCCGCCAGATGTCACTCATTTTTCAGCTAGATGTCCCTCACCTTCCACTTTCTTTGTGGTGGCATTCTGAACTCTTGTCTCCGGTTTATGTCTTAAAAAGTCTAAAATTTGCTGAAGTATTGTGTTCTAGGTCCCACAAAATTTAAACAAGTCTTAATTTTCCTAAATCGTTCTTTTGCCAGTCCAAATATAATGTTGCTGTATTACGACCAACATGCTACTTATATTGCAGCTTTCTTGTTATCGGCTGGAGATATTTTTGGATTGTACCACTGACCAGTGTTAGAGAAAGCACTGAATCTCAGTACTTCAGTAAAAGTACAAATAACCACAGACATATTTACTTTAGTAAAAGTAAGGACTAATCAGATAATGTAACGAAACACTGTAGAAATGTAGTGGAGTAGAAAGTATAGATAATTGGTGGAAAATGTAACAAAGTAAAAGTCAAAAGTATGCACTATTAATTCTACTTAAGTAAAGTACAGATACATGAAAAAGCTACTACTGGATTAAGTGATACCTGGTATTAAAAAACTGAATTTAGGGCTCAGTTGATATTGTGATTAAGGTCTTAAATTGCATTTGTAATGGTCTTAAAAAGTCTTGAATTTGACTCTGTGAGACCTGCAGACACCCTGGTTAACCTTTCACTCAGTTCTGCCCACCTTTTCCATTTTCTCCATTTAGTGATGACTGTCAGAAACTATACATGTTCCACCAAAATAAGTTCTTTCCTGAGACTATTTCACAGAGGCACCGTGGCTCCGTCCGGAGCTTAGCCCCGCCCCAATGCAGTGTGGACTAGCCAGACCTTCCTCTGCGGCGCTCTATACAAGGGTTTGGCAAAGCGAGTCTAGTGCAAGTGACACTAGGACTATTGTGTGAGAGAATCTGTAAATATGGTTAAATAGGTGTGCCTCAGGGTGTCGGGTCAGGACACTGTTTTGGTGTTCAGGTGAGAGTGTGGGTGGAAGGAGATGCGGAGTCCAGGGCTGCGTTTTAGACGGTGTATGTAAACAAATAGGCCTGTGTTTCTGTCTGTGGTTCTGTTACAACAAAGCACAGCAATACCAACCTTTGAGAAAGAATAATTACAGACCAATAGCAACGGCAAACCTAAGATAAAACATAGCCATCTACTAATAGCATAGAGCGATATAAATGACTAACAATAATAACTAGAATGCAATGAGCTGTCGATTAAAGATTAGCAAGCACAAAAATATTTGTCTAACCTATATAAATGACAGTCATTACAGGAATTATAACAAGTATTTAAACAGAATAAATAACCAACATATTCTGTGCAAAATGGTGACATACTGTATGTATATTAAAAGTTTTAAATTTGGACCCATCTAAAGATTAATGTGGTTAGGACTGTGTTTTTTTATGACTGGCTATGCTTTTTCTGTTTACTCTTCAACTGTTCTCAGGTCTCATTTACAAGAAAGATCTTGATCTGTAAGCAGATTGGCTTATTAGATTAAATGTTGTGTATGTAATATACAGTTTTGGTGAAAAGATGCCAATAAATCAGCATCTGATAGATTTAGAGTTCAAAACAATGTCATAAATGAATTTCTTTTATAAAAGTCAGCTACACCTTTAGTGTAGTCTATAGTGTGATGGCTGTGTGTCTTTGTATTTATTCTGACTCATTGTGGTTGTCTTATTTCCAGTGACTTAGTGTTTTCTGGTTAACTTCTCAGGAACCACAACTGTACTGCTACATCACTTCTGCATTAGAGCTTGACCGATATACAGTGGTGTGAAAAAGTGTTTGCCCCCTTCCTCATTTCCTGTTCCTTTGCTGTTTTGTCTCACTTAAGTGTTTCGGAACATCAAACCAATTTAAACAATAGTCAAGGACAACACAAGTAACACACAATGCAATTTGTAATGAAGGTGTTTATTATTAAGGTGAAAAAAAAATCCAAACCATCATGGCCCTGTGTGAAACAGTGATTGCCCCCTAAACCTAATAACTGGTGGGCCACCCTAGCAGCAACAACTGCAACCAACGTTTGCGATAACGTGCAATGAGGCTTTTACAGCGTCCTGGAGGAATTTTGGCCCACTCATCTTTGCAGAATTGTCCTAATTCAGTTACATTAGAGGGTTTTCGAGCATGAACGGCCTTTTTAAGGTCATACCACAACATCTCAATAGGATTCAGGTCAGGACTTTGGCTAGGCCACTCCAAAGTCTTCATTTTGTTTTTCTTCAGCCATTCGGTGGTGGACTTGCTGGTGTGTTTAGGATCATTGTCCTGCTGCAGAACCCAAGTTTGTTTCAGCTTGAGTACACGAACAGATGGTCGGACATTCTCCTTCAGGATCTCTTGGTAGACAGCAGAATTCATAGTTCCTTTTATCACGGCAAGTCTTCCAGGTCCTGAAGCAGCAAAACAGCCCCAGACCATCACACTACCACCACCATATTTTACTGTTGGTATAATGTTCTTTTTATGAAATGCAGTGTTCCTTCTACGCCAGATATACTTGGACACACACCTTCCAAAGGTTCCACTTTTGTCTCATCGGTCACAAATGTTTCCCAAAAGTCTTGGGGATCATCAAGATGTGTTGTGGAGAAATTGAGACGAGCTTTGATGTTCTTTTTGCTCGCAGTGGTTTTCTCCTTGGAACTCTGCCATGCGGCCATTTTGCCCAGTCTTTTCCTGATGTGGAGGCATAACGCTGACCTTAACTGAGGCAAGTGAGCGCAGTTCTTTGGACGTTGTTGTGGGGTCTTTTGTGACCTCTTGGATGAGTCTCGCTGCGCTCTGGGGTAATTTTGGGCGGCCGCCACTCCTGGGAAGGTTCACCACTGTTCCATGTCTTTGCCATTTGTGGATAATGGCTCTCACTGTGGTTCACTGGATTCCCAAAGCTTTGGAATGGCTTTATACCCTTTCCAGACTGAAGATCTCAATTACTTTCTTTCTCAATTGTTCCTGAATTTCTTTGGGTCTCGGCATGATGTGTAGCTTTTAAGGATCTTCTGGTGACCTTACTGTGTCAAGCAGCTCCTATTTAAGTGATGCCTTGATTGTGAACAGGTGTGGCAATAATCAGGCCTGGTGTGGCTAGAGAAACTGAACCAGGTGTGGACAACCACGGTTATAGTATGTTTTAACAGGGGGGCAATCACTTTTTCACACAGCCATGATGGTTTGGATTTTTTTTCACCTTTATAATAAACACCTTCATTACAAATTGCATTTTGTGTTACTTGTGTTGTCCTTGACTTTGTTAAATTGGTTTGATGTTCCGAAACACTTAAGTGTGACAAACCTGGCAAAGGAACAGGAAACGAGGAAGGGGGCAAACACTTTTTCACACCACTGTATCAGTGGGCCGATATTATCGGCCGATATCAGGCATTTCCCGAACTATCAGTGTCGCCATTTGTTATTATTATTTTTTTTTAATAAATATTCATCAGGATAATTTATAATGACAAATAAATGATTCTGATAAATTAATATTTGAAAAATAAAACAAAAACAGACGATCAACCATGCTCTGAGGGATGGCGTTGCATAGTCTGTCCACCAGAGAAATGTGCTGCAGAAGTTTAATATTTTTCAGCTACAGAAATTAATTTTGCTTTATTTACTGCAGAATTCCTGTTCAGAGTACAGGATATGTCAAATAACATGTCATCAATCAGACTAAGGGTAACTAGGTAACTGCTGATTTGGGTAACGGCCCCTCGGTGTTGGAACAGCCTTCCTCTCAGTGTGAGATCAGCTGACTCCAATGCTTCTCCTTAAAACTGTTTTTTTATAAAATGGCACATAATACACTTAACTATGTCTTCTCTTTCATTTTTGCTACACTGCAAATTTCCTTTTTTTGCTTCCCTCTTATGGATTTATTTGAATTTTACTGTCATCACATATTTAAGTTATTTGTATTTGTATTATCATTTAGTGTTTCTAGATGCATGTCATACAGGTTTCTGTTATTGACGTTCTATCTTGCACTTTCCCTGTTTTATGAAGTGCTGCTTGTTCTAATTTGTTCATGTCTTGGGGGTTTACTCTGGAAAGCACTTTGTGCTTAATGCTTGAAAAGTGCTATATAAATAAAATGACTATTTATTGTAAATATTCCGTACAGTATATTATAATATAAGTCCCTTCCCTGTCTTGTCTAGGTCCAGCTGTGTCTCCTGCTGGAGTCCAGCAAAGAACTGCTGTCACAAGGAGCCTTCTGCCCTAAACTGCTCTGGCAGGAGTACAGAAGAGATCAGGTGTGTGTATGTTGGAGTTCATACCAAATAACGTATTTACTTCTCATGTAGTCTGGATCCACAGTTCACTTATTGGGATAGTTCTGACGGCACCAAAAGTCCTGCCGGATATCCTGCCAGATGTCGCACACTTTCCGCTTTCTTTTGTGTTTACTTTAATCTGGGCGCATCGAGGAGCAGGAACTAGAACCTCCGAGCTACCACGCTGAAAATTTGGATGGAGACTCACGTTACTGTATTGTGTGAATATTTAATTTAACTTTGTATGTGGCATTTTTCTTTTGCGGGGTGCAAATGTTCCACCAGAACAAGTTCCTTCCGGAGACTATTTAGCAGCGCCACCGTTGCTGCGTCCAGAGCGTAGCTCCGCCCAAGACCGTTGGGATTGGTTTAAAGAAATGCAAACAACCCCTGATCTTTTATTCCCCTATCCAACAATGTATGCTCCCGTTGCCAGACCTTCCTCCGCAGCGCTGTGGAGAAAGGTCTGGTGTTGCAAGACTACTTCTCATGAGATTTTGCCCAATTTATGCTCAATTTATTAGCCCAGTCTGAGTTCTATGCAGCTAGGTCAAAGAAAAACACAACAAGTGAAGTTTGAAACAAAAAACAAAAACTTTTGTTTTCACGCGCTTTATTTATCCCTTTAAAATTGGTCTAAACTGCCTTAGTTGGAAAACCCAGCTCGGCTTTCTTATATAATGGATGTAGTAGTCAATAGTTAATGTGGTGTTTTTACAGAGGCTACCAAAGCTGGAGGTGGTGTACCATCTTCACAGTCACAACATCGTCACTCTGAAGCTTATCATAGAGAGGTAAGAAACAGCTGTTTTTTTTCAGTTATTTTTTGGGGAAATTTAGTTTGTGGCGCCTTGTTAGGCAACAAGGTCGGTCAGCTGCTGGGGAGCCACAATAGTCTAGAGCATACAAAGATTAATATCATGCAGCTGTTGGCTGCATAAGATAAGGCAGACAAGTATTATACTTTAGTATTTTTACTTCTACAAACATTATGGAAGTGTAGAAAGCTCTTAAGGATTTTTAAACTTACAATTAACTGAATACATAATTTTAAAATGTAACCACTTTAAGAACAAGTATTGTTGAAATTAAATACGAAACTACTGCATGTATACTGTAGCACTGACACTTTACTTTGAAAACAAACTTTTTTGTGGGTTGAGTAAAAACTTTTTCAATTTTAAAAATATGATTTTAAGTCAAGTACAAAGATCAGGTTGCTCAAATTTGATTGATTAAATTCAAATAAACAGAATTTATGATGAAAAATTCAAACTTTGACATCCAGACTACCAAGAAGAAATCCGACCTCTGTCCTATCGGGATATACTCTCAGTTCAGATGTGAATGTGTGAATCCTCCTGGTTATTTCAGAGATGGCAAATCAAACTACATGAATTCATGAAGTTGGCTTTTAAAATTAATAAGATTCAATACTACAACCAAAGACACTCGGCTGTCAGTTTTGTTGTTACAGCGCCCCTGTGTGGATGTTGTAGGGGCCTTTTTTTAAATTGTTCAGTTCAAAGAATGATTTGAATATTAAGTCCACACAAAAGAGTAGGTTTTCGTAGACTTTATAAGTCTTAAAAATTGTAGACCTTAAAAAGTCTTAAATTCGCAGAAGTATTGTGATCTAGGTCTTCAATAATTTTAGATAAGTCTTAATATTCCTATGTCCATGTAACGCTACCTCCAATGCTCTTTTTTCCTTCGGTGGTGTTAGGGTTAGTGGTGTAGTCTGGTGTAGTTCTATCTTTTGTAGTTTGAATATAATTTTGTTAGGACTAATAATAAGACCAACTTGCAACATATATGGAAGCCAATTACCTTTGGTGTTATTGGTGCGAGTCTCTTTTGGATTGACATCAAACAGATGATGTTGATGTTATGATAAATGTCTTTAATTTAAATCATAATGGTCTTAGTGTTCTGCCCCCCTTTTCCTTTTTCTCCATTCAGTGATGAAGGAGTGAGGTTGTGGTTGGTGTCTCGGTCGAAGGCTCTGTGCGGTTGGACACCTCCACACGGAGAAGAGGAGACCAAACAAGTTCAACGGAAAGTGTTGTCAAGTAAGGACACGGATTACTCTCACTCCTCTAGTTTTAGTTTAAAGAATTGATCCTGATCAGCATGTCACCTGGAATTTAGTTACCTTGGAAACTGGTTACATCACAAAATACAATCAGAGTGATAAAGGCTGGAAAAAGTCATTTTAATCTTTTTTTAAATGTATTTCTTATAAACATTTCAGTCAGTTAGTGTTTCACACATCTCAAATATTGTTTAAATGCCATAATTACCTGACAAAATACACTTGTTGAATTATTTTTGTTGAATGCAACTTTGTTAAATGAGCCTGGTTTCATATTGAGCCGGGCTTCCTCCCCTCCCCCCCTCCCCCCCTTACCCGGGGCTGGGGCACATCACTAGGCACTGTAGCGGCTTCTCCAGCAGGCAGAACCGGGCTCCCAGTCAGGGTTTTTGGATATTGGTGCAGTCTCGCCATCGTCTCGTCATGAGGAAAAAAGGTTGTTTACGAACATATTTACTCTCATCTGACAAAATTAACACTAACCACCAGCTCTGTCAAGTTTAGTTCAGACCTTGGTTGTCTCACAAAAGTAAGTTCTTTTTGCAGCTAGGCAGCATAAAAACCCATAAAAGCAAAGAAGAAGAAGAACAAGTTTCCAACGATAAGAACAAGAATAAGATTGAGTACTAAATTAATTTTTTTGGGTGTATAAGAGCGTGTTTTGCACATGGAAGGGATGAACAGCGAATCATCATGCACTGTATCTCTAAGCAGTTGGGAGGATGTTAAATTCCTTAGCATGCGTTCACACACACTGCGGTGCGGCGGTTGCTGGGATGGTCTGGGGAAAACTGGCGTCTTTCCATTCATTGTGATTTGCGGAAGTGCGTTTGCGCTGTGGTGGTGGGGGCTGCAGAGGGGAGCTGAAAACATAGCAGTGGCCTGCGGCAAAAGGTTGAGGCCAGTTCAACTTTTGAAGAAACGCAACCCAAAGTCATCCTGCAGCTGTAACAGGTTCAGGAAAATGGGAAACATCACTGCCTCTTTCGCTGCCAGAAGAAAGTTTTAGAACTCTATGAGGGTTAAAAATAACCCCAGGGGTTTGTGTAACAGCTGACTCTTTCCTGCAACAATGTCCAACTCAAAGCACAGTCCCTCTGTCTCTTTTCTTTCCCTTCCCTTACTTCGTGAAAGGAAGCTGCCTTCAAGTGCGGTTGGAAATGTCGTTATCTATAAACTATCTGACCAAAAACAATAACTGTGAAGTATAACTTGTGCTACATTGTTGGGTTAAATAACACAAATCAGCCATTTAAGTGACACTCCCACCGCCACACAACGTGAGTCGCCGGATTGTTTTGCACATGTCCTTAAAGAGAAGATGCTCTGGATTTTCTCGAATTAATTTTTAGCTTTTTGTATTATTTGCTGGCTAAAGAATATCTGAGATAGAAGGTTGGGTCCAAGAAATACTTCGGCACATAACCACATTTAAAACCACAACTTGTTGTTTATTTCTTACATATTGCCTCAAGAAAAGGTAATAAGAACTATTTTCTTCACAGCACAACATTCTTCTTGTCATGCATGTACTTATTTTTTACCTTATCATTTTCAATCAGTATTAAAAGAAGAAATGATGTGTGAATTTGAGCTTAAATTCTACATCATCAGATTATTTTCAGAGGATTCTTCAAAGTTTTTTTCTGTTACTTTACTACACATATCCTGAAAATATGCTTTCTTGTATATGCCAATAATCATATTACTTGCGATAAATGAACAATATAAAAAAAAAAAAAAAAAATGCACTCCTGGTATCAAGTACACTGGATAAAATGTCCACCAAAGGACATGCAGAATGCTGCTGCTGAGGATGATGCCAGTTCAAGATCTTCTGTTGGTTGTTTAGCTGTGGTTGGAGTCTTGTTGGGAACTGGCTTTGAGCTGAGCCGGGAGTCAGCAGCTGCAGACAGGAGGATCTCCCAGCTCTGCTGCTCAGTGCTGGACGACATGCTCTTCTGTGAGTCCCACTTAACCTTGTCCTGTGTTGATGAAAGATTTAGAAAAAGCACTTTGACTCACCTCTGGTCTCTGAAAGCTATTTTGCTATGTTCTACTTTTACTGCTAAGACGTCTAAGTATCATTTTAATACTTTTCTTTTTTTGTCTTGCCTTTTAACATTTTATTGTTTGTCTGTCTCCTTCAGGGCTTCTAGACACTGTGGAAAAGGGTGTGACACTGCAGTGTGCTGGAGCAGGAGCTGAGCTATGGTTCTTTGTTTTTTATTTGCCTTATTATTAACCTCTATGAAATCAGGTCTGGTTGAGATTGAAGTCTCTGTCTGAACAAAAGAGACCTGAAGACAAACGTTACTCCAAGCAGGCAGACTGACAGAGAACATACACAGACATTTGGCAAGATATAAGGGCATCATTTAGTTGTACAAAATAGCAATTTTAGACATCATGAAACATTTTATATTTTGTGAAAAATGCCCTAAAATTACTGAAAAGGACTGAACATTCATATTACAGCAGGTTCTGCTGGCTCCACCATTTATAGTGTACATGCAGTGGCTTGAGAAAGTTTACACCCCCATGCTAAAGTTGATTAAAATGAGGAATTTTGGAAACCATCTTTTGGAAATTGATCTTGATGCCTTCATGAAAACAATTTTAGGAAAATTCAACCTTTTAAAGACACCAATTTTCTTTGTG